>NC_039260.1:637500-640000 GCF_003368295.1 Carassius auratus | reverse complement strand
CATGACAAGCTGGGGGGGGGGGGTTAGAAAGTGGGTGCACATAATAAAGTCTTGTGCACAACTTAATTTGTTGCCTCATTTTAAGTAAATTGTGCATTGATTTTATCCATTCAGATTCACCCCACCCTAATTCCATAATTATTGTTTTCTTTCGATATTTAAATTAATTTGTTCTGTCAGGAAGCCTACAGTATTTTCTCTGCTTGCGACTATTCTCTCCTCTTTGTGTCTGTCTTCAGTTAAGTCCTGATTAAGTCCTGGCCATGATTAAGTTGTGTCATGCGCACAGTTAAGTAAAACGAGAAAACAAAACTTGTGCTTACGATTTTTTTTTATATATATATATATTAGGGGTGTAACGATACGCATATTCATATTGAACCGTTCGGTACGAGGCTTTCGGTTCGGTACGCGGTACGCATTATGTACCGAACGGTTCGTTAAACTAATTAATTATATTGGAAAAAAAAAAGTGAAATATAATGATATGCGTTCAACAAGGTAGCCCAATAACCCAAACTACGTAACAGGCAACGCCCCTGACACCCCCGAAGAAGAAAAAAAACACTAACTTATATGTTTATGTTAGGCTACTCCGTCAGGCGCTCACTCACTCAGCACACGCTGAAGGCTCGTTGCAAAATAGCCAATGCGTTTAACAGACCAGAAATAGAAGATCCTCCAATAACCAACAGGTCTGGTGTTTGGGTGCACTTTGGATTTCCTTTAAGCTATAATGGTGATGACAAGAGAGTGGTGGATAAAAAAACAACGGTCGCATCTGCAACATGACAATAGGGTACACCAGCGGGAATAAAAAAAAAAAAAACACCAGCGGGAATACTTGAAACATGTCAACTCATTTACGCCGACATCACCTCAGTGTGTCAGTATCTGGGGAAAGACGAAAAAAAGGAGAAACATACACGCAACAAACTATCTCCGCAGCATTTAGACCGACATTTCCAACGGATTCAAACAGGGCAAAAGACCGCGGCGATCGGTAGTCTTCATTTACATTACATTTACATTATAGCTGCGGATATGAGACCTTACTATTTACCATTCATTCTGTCATCACCATTATAGCTTACAGGGAATCCAAAGTGCACCCAAACACCAGACCTGTTGGTTATTGGAGGATCTTCTATTTCAGGTCTGTTAAATGCATTAGACATTTTGCAACGAGCCTTCAGCGTGTGCTGAGTGAGCGAGCGCCTTAGTTCACATATCGCGCCTAAAAACGCGTGGAAAATGCTAGTCGCGCCGCTTTCTCCTCCTTTCCAAAGCGCTCGGGCAGAAGCGCCCCTGAGGCGTCTGTCTTTGCTAAGCAACAATGACCTGCTCTCTCCATGAAGATGCGGAAATTTCAGCAAAGGATAAATGGATTTGCAGCTCTAAACATCGCTTGCAGTAGCTCTGCTACTAAATGTATTTCAAAATTGCAATCCATATACAACTATGATCAGCTGTTCCTTCATCTTGGCTGAGCTTTCAACGTTGTTACTGGAAAGGATGAAGCTGATTGGTTAGTTCTTGTCACATGACCCGCGGTGCGGGTACACATACACACACCGGTCTGATGGTGATGATGACGTCACACTCCGATCGGTCTGATGGTGATGATGTCACACTCCGATCGGTCTGATGGTGATGATGTCACACTCCGATCGGTCTGATGGTGATGTCACATGTTGTGGATGTATTGGTAACAGCAGATCTATTCAGATATAAGATCAAACACATTAACATTGTAACATTACAATGCCAATCCCTCCAAGAGCTGTCATGATAGGACTCCTATCATGGTAAATTTAAAGTAATGCATTACTTCACGAAATTGCTTCAGTGACAACCTTACATTCATTTGTTTTTGTTTACTATAGATAAACTCATCTTAATAATGTAAAGCAGTCAATGGTGTGCTATTTGCATCAGACGTCAGTAAAGTGTGTGTGTGTGAGTGAGGTCTGCTAACATGAAATTGTGTCGTTTGTCAGGAATCTGGCCATGAAACCCAATCAGGCAATCAAGAGTCCAGCTTCAACGGAACGGATGATGAGAAGATCTCACACGTGCCGGACGACACCGCACTGAAGAGCGAGAACGACCGGCTGAAGTCTGTAGCGGAGCAGAGGTGACGCGTTCACTGACTCCTCTGATGCTCCTTTATTCATATTTCTGATATTTATAACCAGCACTAAAGCATCACACCAACCAACTGTTATCGATCAGATTCAGAACATCATCCGACTGATAGATGAGATGTTCAGTCGATCAGCGTGTTTCACTGTAGGAGTAGAGATGGTTAGCTCTTTGTCTTCACTAGTGCAGACGTGAAGCTGAACTGTGTGTGTGTGTGTGTGTGTGTGTGTGTGTCTGACAGTAAGAAGCTGGAGATGGAGCTGCAGGCGCTGAAGGACAGCAATGCTCATCTGACAGACACGCTGAACGAGGCTAACAGCAAGGCTGAGAGCTGGAAGAGTAAAGTGACGCAGAG
>NC_039260.1:627500-632500 GCF_003368295.1 Carassius auratus | reverse complement strand
ATAGCTGCTATTGATTGTGAGTTTACTGTGCTACAGATGTGAATACATTTGTTCATATAGTTGTTTTATGGTTGTCAATTTCTGTGGTTTCACAGTAATGAAGCCTGTTCCCATAGAAACTCAGGATGTGTCTCGCACCTTCATCTGGTCCACACACACACACACACACACACACTGGTTGGTTTATTTGATGTGTGGTGATATCCCACAGGCGTAATGGTTTTATGCTGTACAAACTGTATGTGCCATTGCCCTGTTGAATTTATTTAATACACAAGTTTCACAATTTGAGTTGAATAACTGAAAAAAACTTTTCCTCGACATTCTATTTTACTGAGATGCACCTGTATATTCTAAGTTGAACTGTTAATTGAATCCAGGAATAACCCTTGGACGTTTTTTGTATTTTCTAGTTCGGGGAACAGACAGGTCTCTCAGGGAGGGGACCAGAGCATATTACAGTGTTTGACATCGTGCTCGCAAGTTCACACACCTCTTGAATGTTATTTTTAGTGATCTCCGACTGGCGAAGTCAAACATCATTGGTGCATCATCAGTGTTTTCAGTTATTACATGTTAATAATTTACACCTGGTTTTTATAATCATTCAGTTTATATCACCTGTGCATTCTGTTAACTTTGCAAATTGTTATGTTTCGTCAGGATGCAAAGAAATCTAGAGCAGCGTATCATACAATAGCTAACACCATGTTTCCTGATGATATCTCCCAAGGGCAACATGTAAAGCGTGAAAAGCAATGGTCCTAGTACTGAGCCTTGAGGTACTCCATACTGCACTTGTGAATGAAATGACACCGGATACCCTTGTTTTTAAATATACAATATAACAATTGAAATTTTAATGAATTGCATATGTTGGTGTGTATTTCCACAGTCAGGTTTTGTTTAGCACATTTTGAGAATCACTGGTCCAGGCTTAGATACTATCAAGAGTTCCAAGAAAAGAAAAGCTTTCTTCAAAGGCATAGACTTTCTCTCAAACACATACAGACAGAAAGACAGATACAGATGCTACAATCTTGATCAGGCACTTTAATGAAAGTGTTAACAGATCAAATCAGAGTCACAGATGTTATTCACACATTTCTAATGTTTAGTGTAATTGGCTATATTTTCATGGAAAATTATTTATATATTTCTACGACAAGACATATCAGTGCAAAAACCCAAAGTTAGGCAAAGTTAGCTATGACAATCTGAAATGGCAACTGAAACGACATTTTCCAGCAGCAGTGTTTGTGAATCTTAGATGGTCACGTTTAATTCTCCCAGTCTCCAGACGGTGTGTCTGATGGTCCTTCATCATCAGAGTCGTTAGACACCTTCTTCATCCTCATCATGGCAGCTTTGATGCTGCGCTCGAGCTCCGAGTCTGTGCTGTGCAAGGGGCCACTGGAGGGCGGGACTTTCTTCAGGGCCACGCCCTGACGGATGGCTGACATCAGGCTGTTCCTGACATCACCGCTCTCTGCGCTGACCGTGACCTTCCGCAGCTGTTTCTGTCCACGCTGCAGCGACGCCAACAGCTCGTCCATCGATCCTGCATCACAAACATGTCATTCTCTCAAACGGGTGTAACCTCACTACTGTCTCTCAAACTAAACAAACAGAAGTTTACACAGCTCTTAATATTTGTCCTACTATGAATCCTCTCTATTTAATGACTGGCTCAGCTTTGAGGATTTAACTTTAAGAAGATTTTACAAAAACTTGAACTCTTAAGTACAAGAAACTATATTAGAATATTTTTTTTTTTTTTTTGAGAATACATAAACTATTCATAACTCTTTCCTTAAGATGAAACACAAAGAAAACAGCATTTGAGAACTTTATTTGAGATTTTGCAGTTCCTTGCCCCTGGAATTGCAGTTCTGTGAATAATAAAATAATTCAATCAACTCATAAACATTATTTCTGTCAGGACCACTATCATCAAAGATGACTGATAATTAGCATACAGTTAGGATTGGTGGTGTGCTTCTTTTCTGGACAAGAGCCTAGCATAAGAGCAGCGGTGACCCCAGGGTAACCCCAACATAAATGTATGGGGGATATCAGTTATATTCAATAATTTCAGTATAATTACTGTATAAAGTATTGTAACTTTTTTTCCACACACAGAATCTGGTTTAGACCAGACCAGGGGTAGGTAAGTTCGGTTCTAGAGAGGCAGAGTTCAGCTTTAACCCTAACCAAACGCACCTGGACAAGCTCATCACGGTCTTCAGGATCACTAAACTACAGAGAGCTGAACTCTGCAGGACTGTGGCCCTCTAGGACCGACCCTACCGAATCTACCCCTGCACCAGACCTGATCATAGGGTGCGTCTCAATCAGCTCCCTTGTTCACTAGTCAGGGCACTGATCAGGGAGTCAGGACTGTGTCAATCACAAAATCCTCCCAGTGCACTTGAACGTTTGCTCCCTGAAAAATCCCACAATGCAACACAAAAACTAGGGAGCATCAGCGCTCACAATTTAATTGGTCCTGCCTGTTGTTTACTACAGTTTTTCTCGATTGCTAACAAACTATAACTGATTTATTTGGCTCAATTTCCAAACCCTTCAAATCTTTAACACATTTCACCTGTTTGAAGGCACGCTCTAATTTGCTCAGTGTTTTCTGCAAAATTCTACACAAAAACACCATTTTGCACAGGTTTAACCATGTTCTCACAAACACAACACAAACAAAAACACAATATCATTAACTGGAGCATCCAAGAATGAACTCAAACAGCGCACATTTCTCCATGTGTGAACATTAAGCAGCAAAACTGATGACACACAGCTCAGAATCTCTTCAGATGTACACAGGAGCACAAGTGATCATGAGCTGTGGAAAATGAATCCTGGTAGTGAGAGACAAAGAGGAATTGGAGGGAGAATAAAAACGAAGGGGATGAGGTCAAATTTAATTAGTTCCTGATGAAATACAAAGCACTATAGTTGAGCATGTTCTTCTGCATTTACTGACCATGAGGGAACACGCATACTATATCATTACAGTACACACACACTGCTATAACAATCAAGGAGAATACCAATACTGTCATTCAAATTGGCACAGAATGCTGAATGAATGGATGAATTTAAAGGTATTTATTTATTCATTCATCATTCATCCATTTGTGTAAAGTAACTGCAGTATATTACAATCTGTGTTCACGTAACAATGGGTGACTAGCAAAAGGATCCCTGTTTCCCAAAAGGAGGTTTGTAACAGTGTCTGATCTGATCTCACTAGTGTTCTCTGAAGTAGTTTGTGTATTTGACAGGTTTGTGTGTCATCTGAGGCCAAAAGAAAACATGTTTGCAGAAGTTGGTGTGTAGTTTTATAGTTGTGAAAAATATTTTAATTGTTTTAAGAATAGTGTTTATCAATCAAGGAGAAGTCTATTCCAGTGATGATGTTCTACTATGTTGTGTGTTGACGCTGTACTTCATCATGTCACTGGATTAGACTGATCCCTGTCCCGGGATCTCACCAGAGACTGAACACATGCACACGATCTACTGATGCCCCAGCTCAGGACCTGACTGAGACACACACTAACTGAGCGTTCACACCAGATGAACAGCTACGTCCTAATCACCTCACTACTAGAGCAAGCTCCTGATTGGTTAATGCGGCTCAAATTAACTCACGCGTTACGAGGTGTCAGAACGCCCGAAACGCTAAATTGGCGCCACGTCATTCCCATCTTTGCACTGACTTGTCATGTAGATCACCTGCACCTCATTCACGTCTGGTGTGAACGCATCAGAGTTTCTGAGACTCACCTGAGTTTTGCTCTAGAGTGTTTCGGACGGGCAGCTTCGCACTGATGGGTGGAGCAGGAGCAGGAGCAGGAGGTGAAGGAGGAGGAGGAGGAGGAGGAAGAAGAGGAGGAGGGTTAGGAGGAGCAGGAGGCGTCTGGTCTGGCTGAACTGATGCCGATCCCGATCCAGGCGGCAGCAGAATCTGCACCGGTATGTCTCGCTGTGTTTGACTCCGCCTCTTTCTGTGGGGGGTGGAGCTCTGCGGCCCCAGGCTGATGATTGACAGGGGCTGGGAGGAGTCGTCTCTGCTGGAGTCATGTGACACCGGCTTCACAGCCGTCTGTAAAGCGTACTGACCCTGATGCCTCTAAACTCAGAGAAACAGGAAAAAGTCATGATGAAAACACCACACACACACACACACACTCTCGCGCACACACGCACTCATTCATACAATCAAACGCAGTCACTCTTACACTCACCCACTCACACACTTACACAAACACAATCACAAGGACACACACACGCACTCGCACTCACACACACACACACACACACACTCACACACGCACGCACTCACACACACTCACACACACACACACCTCTCTGAAGCTGCGCACTCTGTTGAGTGTCTTCGCTCTCTCGTTCTCCACCCACTGCTTCATCTGCTCTTCCTCAGCTCTCCTCTTCTCTCGCTTCTGCTCAGACACACACACACACACACACACACGTTTAGAGGAGAATCATCTCTGTTTCAGTTCATGATTGACAGTTTGAACTGGATATGGAAATGAAATGACAGGAACAGGAATTCACAATTTGAACAGAATTTTTCAATTCATCATGAAGACAGAAATGCAACAGAAACTTTATCAGAACAGTGTGTGTCATATGGCAGACTGTTGCATTCTGGGAAACGAAGCACATCCACTGATGAGCATAAAAAACAAGTTCATTTATTAAATATAATGAAATAAATTCAAATTTCATTTAGTTAAATTTTCATTCTATATTTAATTATGTTTAAGAGAAGAATGAAGTTATTTTTGTATTCTATGCACACAAAAACTATTCTCCTTACAACAACAGGTGCTGACATACACTCACAATCCGATATAACCCTACCAAAGAAATGATAATCCTAAACTTTAACTCCATACTGAAACCCCAGATAGTCAGACAATAAAATAGAAATCTAAATAAATAAATATCAAAAT
>NC_039260.1:612500-625000 GCF_003368295.1 Carassius auratus | reverse complement strand
TTTGAGGCATTTTCTAGAGTGTGGTAAGAAGTGATGCATCAGAATTAGTTAGAAGCACTAATGAAATACTTGATTAAAGATCTGAATGTGTAAATCAGCTGTGTGTGAGACCTGTGAGCGCTCTGGACGTGTCTCTGAAGTAGTCGGCTGTGATGTCCTGTATGGAGTGAACAGCTTTTTCTCCGCGTTGATTCCACTCGTTCATCTCTGCCTGTAGTTCGCTCACACGCTTCGGCCCCAGCTCCTCGTACTGAAGACATTTCTAAACACACACAGACACACACACATCAGCTTCTGCTGCTAGAAGGACTGCCAGGTCAGATCTGTGCAGCAGCTGAACAAGGAAAGGCTCTGGTGTGTGTGATGTGTGCAGGTACCAGAATCTCGGTCTTGTAGAGCGTGGCGATCTCTCGCATGTCTCTGAACGGCTGCAGAAGGTTCTGGTAGAACTTTGTCGCCACACTCTCTAACTCACTGTAGGTCTCATCTTCCTCCTCGTAGATCTTCATCAGCCGCTGGAGCCCATCAGTGCTGGGATGAGTCTGCAGCAGCTGAAGAGCAAACACACAACACCATCATCATCCTCACTCAACCTCAACCCCCCCAGAACACCATCAAAACAGAATAGAATAGAATAGAATAGAATAGAACAATCAAACACAGTGGAACAATAGAATAGAACAGAACAAAATGAAACAGAATTGAATAGAATTATCAAACAGTGGAACAATAGAATAGAACAGAACAAAATGAAACAGAATTGAATAGAATTATCAAACACAGTGGAACAATAGAATAGAACAGACAAAATTAAACAGAATTGAATTGAAAACAAAGGAATAGAACAGAATAGAATAGAACCGAATAGAATAGAATAGACCAATCAAACACAGTGGAACAATAAAATAGAACAGAACAAAATCAAACAGAATGGAATGGAACACAACAGAACAGAATAGAATAGAATAGAATAGAATGTGTCGCGTCTCACCGCTCGCAGCGCGTCTTTGGCGCGCGTAATCTCGTCGCGCATCGTTCTGCATTTAAACTCCTGCAGGTTTTCGAAGTACTCGCGCTCGTCCTCCGCAGTGACGCTGAAGAGCGCGTCCAGCACGATCTTGCGTCCGCACGCGTCCACCGCGGCGCCGAAGTACTGCTCCAGCTGCCTGCAGGCCGCGTCAGCATCGCTCCGCGGCGCGCTGGAGAACAGCAGCTCCCACAGGCTCGGCTCGCGGAAGCGCGTCAGGTCGGGGAACAGCGGGCCGAGCTCGTCGCGGACGCCGCTCAGATGCGCTCCAATGCCGCACAACTGCGCGCCGGAGAACAGACCCGCGCAGCTGCCGCTCGCGTCGCCGCGCCGCTGCAGCGTCCGGTTATGACACGTCACCGCGAACTTCGTCTCGATCTCGTTCCATTCCACGATGAATCTGAGTTTGTGGCTCTCGCTGTCGTCGAAGGCGTCGCGTTTAACCGCGACCCATCCGTCCAAACTGTCCATACGCTCGCTGTCCGCGTCGCTCATCGCGTCGGTGTTTGTGTTGCGCTTCCGCAGTCATCAGCTGTCGGCTTCCTGTGGTCACGTGACGGGGAATTCCGGCGTCCTCGTGACACACAGATTTTTTCATTTTTATGCCAGATTTGAACAGACTGTATCTGTACAAAGAGAGCTGCTGTTACAAACAGCCGAACTGTAGCATTCTTCCAGGAGTCATCAAAAGATTAAAGAAATCCCTCAAATTTTAAATGGAACAATAATGGAAAACAAAAAGCAAATGTGAATTAAAAATACATAGAACAAAAGCTAAACACTCTAGATCAGATGAGCCTTACATGATATTAATGCAGATTGATTTTCAACAATTTTAGTGAACCAAATTGAACAATATTTTTAAAGCTGTTTTATAATTTTTGATTTATGTGTAAAATGTAAATATTTCACATGAACCTAAAATGTATCTCAATTCAATTCGAGTTTTATTTGAATAGCGCTTTTTACAATACAAATCGTTACAAAGCAACTTTAAAGAAAATAATGTTTCTACAATATTTAGTAATAGCTTATAAGTGGTGGTGACTGTCAGTGACTATCTAAATTAAAGTCTAAATATAAATAATATAGGCCTATTTAAATGTAAACTAAATTTAAAAAAAGTAAATTAGTGGCACCGACTGAAGAACCGATTGACAGGCGTCGGTTAACCTGCATGTTGTTCACAGTAAAGCAGCTGTTTGTATCATTTGTGATTTTTTTTAGCTCCTGCTGATATTCGATCTGTCGATCTATATTTATCTGTTCTGTTCGGAGCTCGAAGCGCATGCGCAGAAATTCACTCTACACCGACACCGAACACACGAGAACCGGGAGGTGTTTATGACTGCTCTATTACTTTGATGATTTCTGTTTGAAGCAAAAGCAAGAAAACAATAGCTGTTTAGTTGTGTTTTGTTTATAGCTGTAAAGGGTGTGTTTGTGTGTTTGTGTGTCAATATTTTTTGTAGAAATACAAAATAAAACCGCATCTTATGTTTTCTCAGTGTATTTTATGGTAGTCGTTATAAATAACTTCGATAGATAGATAGATAGATAGGGTTAAGAATATATGTTATTATAATAAGATGCTATTATAATCAGTTCCATTAATGTGATGCTCATTTTTTTGTTATAATTTTTTCCCCATATATATACACTAAGTTTTTCAATATAGTATCATTTACATTCATGCTAATAAAGCAATATTGAATTGAAAATAGATAGATTCAAATCTCTCTGAAAGTGCTTCACAGGATTGTTTTACATTCAGTGCTGCAATACATCATCAGCACACACACAAACACCAGAAAATAAAATGAACACAACAAAAGGAGCACAACTAAACAACACACCAAAATGAATGTGTATGAGGTCAAAGGTCATCTGGATGCTATTGCAGATTCACAAATTCACGAGTGTGTGACCCGAGTGGAATCAGTGTGGAAGTGTCTGAAAGAGATCACCAACTACAAGACACCATCCCCAGCACTGTGAAGAATCAACGACTGGCAGACGATCTGAACGAGTTTTACTGCAGGTTTGACAGAAGAACACCCATCACCTGCCCTGAACACCTCTCCAAACAACCGCTCTCACCTCCTGCATCCCTCTCTCCCCCACACCTGCAATACCTTCAGATCAGCGAGGATGCAGTGAAAAGGATAAAAGCACCAGGCCCAGATTGTGTAACCCCAGCCTGTCTGAAATCCTGTGCTGACCAGCTGGCCCCCATCTTCACACAGATCTTCAACAGATCGCTGGAGCTGTGCGAAGTCCCTTCATGCCTCAAACGTTCCACCATCATCCCCATCCCTAAGAAACCCAAAATTACAGGACTAAATGACTACAGGCCTGTGGCTCTAACGTCTGTAGTCATGAAGTCATTTGAGAAACTGGTGCTGGGCCACCTGAAGGACATCACTGGGCCCTTGCTGGATCCTCTTCAGTTTGCCTACAGAGCAAACAGGTCTGTGGACGATGCAGTAAACATTGGACTGCATTATGTTCTGCAACACCTAGACAGACCGGGGACTTATGTGAGGATCCTGTTTGTGGACTTCAGCTCGGCCTTCAACACGATCATCCCAAACCTCCTCCTGCCCAAACTAAATCAGCTCTCCGTGCCCACCTCCGTCTGTCAGTGGATCAACAGCTTCCTGACAGACAGGCAGCAGCTAGTGAGGCTGGGAAAATACACATCCAGCACTCGTACAATCAGCACCGGAGCTCCCCAGGGCTGTGTCCTCTCCCCACTGCTCTTCTCCCTGTACACTAATGATTGCACATCTAAGGACCCCTCTGTCAAGCTCCTGAAGTTTGCAGACGACACCACACTCATCTGCCTCATCCAGGACGGTGACGAGTCTGCTTACAGACAGGAGGTAAAAGAGCTGGCTGTCTGGTGCAGTCTCAACAACCTGGAGCTTAACACGCTCAAAACAGTGGAGATGATCGTGGACTTCAGGAGAAACCCCCCTGCACTCCCCCCACTCACCATCATGAACAGCACTGTGACTGCAGTGGAGTCATTCAGGTTCCTGGGCACCACTATCTCTCAGGACCTCAAGTGGGACATTCACATTGACTCCATCGTAAAAAAGGCCCAGCAGAGGTTGTACTTCCTTCGCCAGCTGAGGAAGTTTAACCTGCCACAGGAGCTGCTGAAACAGTTCTACTCCACCATCATTGAATCCATCCTCTGCACTTCAGTAACTGTCTGGTTCAGCTCAGCTTCTAAATCTGACCTCAGAAGACTACAGAGGGTAGTCCGTACTGCTGAGCGAATCATTGGTTCAACTCTCCCTTCTATTCAAGAACTGTACTTATCCAGAGTGAGAAAAAGGGCTGTTAAAATCTCTCTGGACCCCTCACATCCAGCACACTCCCTCTCTGAACTGTGTCCATCTGGTCGACGCTACAGAGCACTGAGCACTAGAACGACCAGACACAGGACCAGTTTCTTCCCTCAGGCAATCCATCTTATGAACAGCTGATAATAACTGTGGAACACACACTATTTATATTTATATACACATACACTGATTTATCTAACACACATAATTAGTGTACACTTACATTTTGCAGATAATACACATGTACATACATAACTGCTTTTTGTAATATACCTGCCATACAACTGTCAATTTGTATATTGTCATTCCTTACATACTTATTTGTATTTTTTTTATTCTTTAATTGTGTTTTTGTTCTGTCGCTGTCATTCTGTTGCACTGCTGAGCTTTTATCACGAAAACAAATTCCTCTTTTGTGTAAACATACCTGGCAATAAAGCTCATTCTGATTCTGATTCTGAGCGTCTGCGGTGTGTGACCTGAGCATGTGACCTGAGCGTCTGTGGTGCATGACCCGAGCGTCTCGAGAGGTGTGTGACCCGAGCGTCTGAGCATCTGTGAATCTGGAGTCTGGAAAAGCACTATAACGAAGTTCTGCAGATGTAACCCTTCTCTCTTGGGAGGCGAGCAGAAGAACAGCAAGCTGGAGCATCTGATTGACAGGCTGTCATGCCCATTATGAAGAGGCGGGAAGATGCAGTGTGTGGTTTGTCTAACAATCATCATTTACTCACCTTCATGTCATTCCAAACACAGAGAGAATGTCGATGATGGTCTTTTCATACAGCCAGTGGATGTTAAAGGGGTCATGAAACCAAAATTCCCTTGATCTTTTGATATATAAGAGAGCATTGTACTATAAAAACATTCTGTAAGTTACAGAACTCAAAACTTTCTTGTTAGTCTAAAAACAGCTTATGTAGCCAGCATAATTCACTTAAGTCAAAGAAGGTGTGGCCTAGTGGTTAGAGAGTTTGACTCCTAATCCTAGGGCTGTGGGTTTAAATCTCGGGCTGGAAATACCACGACTGAGGTCGAACCCCCCACTGCTCCCCGGACACCGCAGTATAAATGGCTGCCCAGTGCTGTGTGTGTGTGTGTGTGTGTGTGTGTGTGCACTCTGGATGGGTTAAATGCAGAGCATGAATTCTGAGTATGGGTCTCCATACTTGGCTGAATGTCACTTTCACTCACTTCATAAGCATCACCTCTGCAGATGATGATCTATTCCTGCGTCACGTCACTTCCTGTTTAGCCCCCCCCCTCACTGATTCTACAGCAGTCTGTTTTCTGACAATCAAGTACAAATCGTCACCCGAGTCTCACCTGGATGTTAGTTTTATTTTGTCGTTTCATTTATTATTGTAGTTCTGCTTTACAATAAAAAATAGCTTTTTTATTAAATCAAAAAGGGCAGTACAACAAATACTACAATGATGTAGAAATACTTTACAATTTAAATAAATGCTTTTGAAATTACAGATGAGAATTTAAAGAGGAATCTGAAGAAGAGGTAATTCATCATGAATGCAAAAAAATCTAAATGGTCCTAAATACAAAATATAAATCTCATTTTTCTTGTTATTTGGGAGTGAAGCGCGGCCGGGCTGTGGTCAATGAGAAGTGCTGGTGGGACGCTTCTATTCAGCTGTAGATGGAGCAGATCACTCACAAACACACAGCGTCCGTCTGACCCCAGAAACACAGAAGGGACCCAATAAACTGACCCTGATGGACACAGAATCCGCCGGTACTCGCAGACAAACAGATGTCAAGAACAACATGAAGAATGAAGGATCATCCCTCTCCGAGGAGTCTGAGATGCTTTACATCGTTCCAGTGTAAAATTGATCATCTATAAAAATATTGAGATTTACTTCATATAACGTGAGCGTGTTAAAAACCGCAGAAGTCCGTCGCAGCCGTATAAATAGAGCGTATAAAATAAGGCAGCAGTCTCGTCAGTAGATGACCACAGAGAAGCTCTGGAGGAAACACTGGAGATGCTCACCAGACGCTTCCTTCGGAGTCTGCAGTTTCTAAATACAACATCATCCTTTGGCGTTTAGATCATCTCTCACTCTAAGGGTAATATTAGCTAACATGATTCTCATCATTAGTTATTAATTATAATAAAAAAACAAGGAACAGCTGGACCAAAATAAATAGAGCTCCACAGATGTGTGTTTGTCTCAGTCGAGCCGATCGCTAGTGTTTCTTCAGTCTGTCGCTCAATCGTTAGCTCCGCTCATCCTCTCACAGGCGTGTGTGTGTGTGTCACTCCGGCGGCGGACGCAGACTGTGCAGCTTCTTCTCATCCAGACTCTTCCAGTATTTGAAGTTGTTGTCCAGATGCTGCATTAGATTGGGCAGATCTGCAAACGCTGGAAACACACAGAAGGCACTTCAGAAATGATTATTATTACGGTCACATGTTCAACATGTATTTGATCTGAGATGAGTTAAACAGGGTTTGTTCTTCACCTCAGCTCATCCTCAGTAAGAGTCTAGAAGGATCGGTTTCTTACCGTCCCAGGCGTCGAACATGTCTGTGATGAAGTAGTCGATGAAGGAGATCTGGGATTTGGGAATGCTGCAGGTGTTTCGATCAAACACGGGCATCACCACCGGCAGACCCTGCTGCTTCTCTTCATCCGTCTGTGAAGCAGAGACAGTGTTTACACTCGCGGGTCACTTCCTGTCACGCTCACAGAGACGGCTGCTCCTGACGCCGATCACAGAAAGCAGGATCTGCTGATCTCAGCTTTCTAAAGCCTTCTTTTTATCATGTAGATGTATTTATAGTGATGTTCCAATCAGGAATTTTAGACAACGCCTTGATTGCACAGATACTATTCAGACTGAGCTGATGATGACATCACTGCATTCAACGAACAGCAGCGTCATCAGCTCCAGATTGTTCCTAACCTTTTTGGAGTTTTTCTCCAGCAACTACAATCTACACACACGCACACACGCTCTCTCTCTTGCTCGCTCTCGCTCACTCTCTCTCTCTCACTCTCTCACACACACACACACACACACACACACACGCTCTCTCTCTTGCTCGCTCTCGCTCACTCTCTCTCTCTCACTCTCGCTCTCTCACACACACACACACACACACATACACTCTCTTTCTCTCTCTCTCTCACACACACTCTCTCTCTCTCTCTCTCACACACACACTCTCTCTCTCTCACACACACACTCTCTCTCTCACACTCTCTCTCTCTCTCTCCCTCTCTCTCTCACACACACACACACACTCTCTCTCTCTCTCTCTCACACACACACTCTCTCTCTCTCACACACACACTCTCTCTCTCACTCTCTCTCTCTCTCTCTCTCTCTCTCTCTCTCTCCCTCTCTCTCACACACACACACACACACACACACTCTCTCTCACACACACACTCTCTCTCTCTCTCTCTCTCCCTCTCTCTCACACACACACACACACACACACTCTCTCTCTCTCACACACACACTCTCTCCCTCTCTCTCACACACACACACACACCTGTGCGAAGTACTCCTCTGAGATGCGTCCGGCCCACTCGATGCACAGCTCCAGGGGTCTGCAGGGGTTGGAGATATCAGCACATTTGATCAACATCCGCTTCACCAGGATCCGGTTCTCTGGAGCCGTCAGGATGTTCTGCACCGAGTCCTCATCACCATTCCCCTACACACACACACACACACACACACACACACACACACACACACACACACACACACACCGCAGAATGAATACGGACATCCACATTAATAACCCAACACTCTCTGGGTCATTAAAGAGCATTTACCTGCACACAAAAAACTCTGTGATGGTTGTATCTCTGTGTCTGTGTGTGTGTGTGTGTGAGGGGTGTCTGTGTGTGTGAGGTGTGTGAGGGGTGTGTGTGTGTGAGGTGTGTGTGTGTGTGTGTGTGTGTGTGAGGTGTGTGTGTGTGAGGGGTGTCTGTGTGTGTGAGGTGTGTGAGGGGTGTGTGTCTGTGTGTGTGTGTGTGTGTGTGTGTGTGTGTGTGTGAGGTGTGTGTCTCACCCCGTTCTCCTCCAGTGCTGCCAGTGGTTTGTTGATGCTGTTGACAAACTTGTTGACGTGTTCGAAGTGTTTGGTCATCTCAGTGGCGAGGACCATGTCTATGACGGCCTGTCGGAGCGTGCGGTACTCGTTCCTGTGTGAGAGAGAGAGTGAGAGAGTGTGTGTGTGTGTGTGTGTGTGTGTGTGTGAGAGAGAGAGAGAGAGAGAGAGTGTGTGTGTGTGTGTGAGAGAGAGAGAGAGAGAGAGAGAGAGAGAGAGAGAGAGAGTGTGTGTGTGTGAGAGAGAGAGAGAGAGAGAGAGTGTGAGAGTGAGAGTGAGAGAGAGAGAGAGAGAGGGGGAGAGAGAGAGAGAGAGAGAGAGAGAGAGAGAGAGAGAGTGTGTGTGTGTGTGTGTGTGTGTGTGTGTGTGTGTGTCGGGTGGTCTGTATGGCTGGGACGATACACTTATCTATCGATTCAATATGTATTGCAATAATTAAGTATTGCGATTATCTAACTATTGCGATTCTATATTAAAATTTATTGTGATTTTGTTTTCTTATTAAAGACTAAACAATAGAAAATATTTGATTATATCCGTAAAGAGACTGTAAACGAGTCATTAACAAAAACATCACATCTTTCTGAAGTTTTATTATAGGAGCATATTTTAAAATACCTTGAACCATGAAACTTTCAAGTACCTAAACCCTGAACTTGCACATGAATATAATAGTCAGAAGATCAACAAAATAAGTAGAAAAAAATACTTTCTGGAATAAAATAAAGTTCTACTTTGCATGTGGTTTTAGTCATGTTTACGCAGTGTGTAAAATCCCAAATGTTTCCACACTTGTTTTAAAATGAATCGCGATACTTCGGTGAACAGATTTTCTCTCCCACCCCTAGTGATCTGATCACTGAGAACACACTCATCAGAGCTGCACACACACACACACACACACACACACACACACTGAAACCGGCTCAGAGTAGTGTGTACCTCTCCATGTTCTTGAAGATGTTGCACTTGTCGTCTCGTGTGGTGATCTGGAAGGCCAGCGCGGCGTGGTGACTCTCCAGCACGGCCGTGTCGTTGTACAGAATGGCCAGTTCACTTCCTGCGTTACACAGGAAGGAGTTTGTCCGCCCAGGATGATCGACATCATGCACGGTCGCCGCGATCAGAGCCGCCACCTCGTCTATGGGGTCCAGACTTTGCTGAGAAACAGACAGAGAGAGAGAAGCTGCAGTGACACGGAGCTAACACCGTCACATCTTTTATTAGCATACGCTAACCATCACGACTCCTGCCAATCAAACAGCTGTGAGTCACATGACTTCAGTGGAGTCTGCTCTGAGCAGTGAAAGATGTTTACAAACCACATGCCAAAATCACAAACAGTGGACACAGACAGCAGGGTTTCCCATACATTCTTTAATTTGTGGCGGCCCGGCACATTATCAACGCTGACCGCCACGGATTGATTCAGATTTTTAAACTATTTAATATGGGTACAATTATATTTCATTGTAGATCTGCGCGCTGCTTGCTCCCTCCCTCTCACAAACTGACAACGGAGACACGCGCGACTATCTCCTCCTCTTCGAACACGATCGGAATCTAAACATGAGCATGTGTTAGTTAGAGGACGGATCACCGGTGCTTAATGCTTATTCCCCCAGAGAAGATTCCAGAATCAATCCGGAGTTGAATGGTTAGTCATGAACACTGTTGCTCAACATAACTCTGAGAAGTTAGTCTATGTTAAGCGCTGTCGTGTTTCCATTACAGATTCACGCAAAACTTTTGTGTTTTTTTTTTTCTAAATATCGACAAACAACTATTGTGAAATGATGGCGTTTCCATTAACCGATGTTATGCGACTAAAACGGCATTTTTTTTCCCTCTCTCGCTTTTATCAAAAATTGCTGTGATATTTTTAGCATTTAGTGATGTTCTGCAGTGACAACACTATATTCAATATTATATCGCGGTGTCCATTTACATTTAAGTGCATTTTTAAATTAACACTAACTCCGCCCACCAACGTGTGATTGGGCGAACCAACTCTACAAAAGAATCTCCGATCAACGACTTGGTAGCAGATGGTGGATGGATAAGCGTAAATGATGTATAAGCGCGCACTTTTTTACTCGATCAACCAAGAGTTCAAACCCACCTTTTACTGAACTTTTATTTCTCCCTTTTCAAATCTCATCCCACATTAGAAAGGTGTTTAATTAAAAAAATAAAAATAAATTAAAAGTATAAGGTAGGGTCAGGATAGGCTGGGGAGGGCTTTACTCTCCCAGTAAGGTGCATTTGTGCATGCGTGCATTAGTGTGTGTGTGTGTGTGTGTGTGTTCACCTTGACGCGCTCCTTGCACAGGAAGTATGCGGTGGCGTGCAGCACGTCTGCGGCGTGTGTGGAGTTGTGGTAGGAGTTGCTGGAGTGATAATTAGTCTCGATGATCTGCAGCCAGGAGCGCAGCGTCGTCTCGGGACAGCTCAGGAACTCACAGACACCGAACCGAGAGAAGATCTTCAGACCCAGATACGATAGAGGCCTGGAAATAAACACGGAGAGGCATGAGGAGCGTCTGCTCACCTGATCATCACACACACACACACACACCTGTACAGAATCAGTGTGTTTAGATGAGAGTATACTACAGTCAAAGTGAAACAAGAAACTCAACTGGAAAAACCACATCCAACCGAAACACACCACTAAACTAAGTACAGACTGTTCACGTTTTCTAGTATGTTTTGTGTTTTTCTGTCATTATTATTAACTTGATATAAAAATATTAGCAGGCTATGAAATTAAGTGTGAGTTTGTCGACATATTTGTGTGTGTGTGTGTGTCTCACCTCTTTACGGTAGCTGACTCCAGGTTGAAAATATCAAAGTCCCACGATTCTTCATTTTCCATCGTCTGAGCAATGCATGGTGGGATATCGTTGAGGGACAGTGGTGTGGTCAGGTGACCTGGGATGTGGTGCAGCTCTGGAACACAAACGGTGTGAACAGTGAAACAGGAAATGGGTTCAAAGGTCATAAAGCGGTGAACTCTGCTCACGTTTTGTGGCTAAGATGTACTCGTTTCCTGATGACCTGCGCAGTCCGTCCTGCAGAAGAGAAACCAGCGTCATCTCACTGACAGAAACAACCGAGGAGCACTTCACATTCCTGATTACACGAGACGGACTGGAGATGGAGCTCACACACACACACACACACACTTACAGTCATCAGTCCGCCCACCAGGTCATTGGTGTGAGGGTCTTCCTCTTTAGTACCGAGCTGAGGAGAGTATAACTCTGTCGTCCGCAGGATCTCCAGCACACGGTCCAGCGCTTCGGCCACCGGCATCGGACTGCTCTCCTGAGCCGCATTGATGATGTTTATCACCTACACACACAATATATGAGCCTGCAGAATCACACACACACACACACACACACACTTAAGTACCTTAGTGATGGGAGCTTCAATAGTCATGGAGTGGATTCTGGCCATAGACGAGTGTCTCCTCTGAGAGCTTCCTGCTAAACACAAGAAGATCTGAAAACATCCTTCACTTCACATGCACCTGAGCACAGGGCTCAGAGGTCAAGGGTTACTCAGGGAGAGTTTTATGACGGAGACATGTTTTATAAAGCTCATCTCTTTTATCAAGTTATATTTTTGGGGTAGGTTATGCCTTTACTGTTGCTAGGACAGTGGAGATAGGACAGGAAAGAGACACCGGAAGCACAGCACAACACAAGCTATCTGCACGACAAAGTTCATTTCTTTAAAAGCTGATCCTAAATACAGTGAAGTCACCAAAGATGAGCGGACTGACGTATAGATGTTGTGTCGAGCCGTCTGTGCACCGAAGCAGTTACATGTTAAAGGTAAACCTGGACCCTCTGTCTGGGGGAGGGGCTCTGAGTAAGGGGCGGGGTTTGGGTTGAGGGTCAAAGGTTAGGGGTTAGCAGTGTCATCTCACCATCACTTCCTCTAGAGGTCGTCGAGCGAACGTCCAGCGATCCTTTCCTGCGGTCCTTGTGTTTGCTGGACTGCTGAATATCTGACA
>NC_039260.1:565000-607500 GCF_003368295.1 Carassius auratus | reverse complement strand
CCTGGAAACTCTCCAGCGCCGCTTCTGGTGTTCGGGCCACATTACACCTGAAACCAGCACGTTCACATGCCCAGCAGAAGCTGTTACTCTGAGCATCATCTTTGGCAAACACTAACAGCACCTGCAACACACACACACAAACACACACACACCCGTCATCAGTGCTGAGAGAGACAGTGCTGGCCAACACACATTCAGCCACAACAACGTCCTTCAATAACAGGAACAGAATACAAGCTGATTCACTGGAACGGTTCAGAAGAATCACTCGCTGGAATGAAACACTGTGTTTGTGTGGATGGACGGCTCAGACGCTCGGAGTGTGTTCTGAGGGAATGTGGGATCAGCTGGGAGGACAAAAACAGGAAAAGGAAATCACGGTTTCACTTTCCAACAGTAATTAAAGCTCTGCAAAACTGGCACAACACCTCAGCACAAACCTCAACACTTACGGTTAACCTCACGCTAACGCTAACCCAGTGCTAAAGCTGACCCAACTTTAGCCATGTTTCCATCCAAAGATTTTTGTGAGTTTTAATGTGCAAACCTGGAATACTGCTTAAAAAATCTGCAAATAAAGCACCACTTCCATCCAATGAGTCAAAGAGAAGAAAATCATCACTTCCTGATAAATTGGCATTAAATATCACAAAGAAAAGTAGGAGAAGCCACTGAATATAATACATTTCATATATGATAAATGACTTGCGCCTCAGAGCGAGCAGATGAAAGGAACGCAGTCGTGTGACAATTACACAGAAATACTTTGAGGACAGACTTTGCTCGGGCCTTTCAGAACGACCAGAACATATAGCTGTGAACGAGATCGGTCAGGGGTTCCAGATGAGCATGCTGGAATTTATACAGTAAACGTGTTTCCATCGAAGTTTGTGCATTTTTTCTTATCAGATAAAAAAAGTTTATCCTACACAATTGTGCACAAAAGTTTTTACAAGAATTTACACGCATCTTGGCGTTTCCATCCTGCATCTTTTTAGGTGATATTCCAAAAATGGATGGAAATACAGATATTATTGCTAGTGATCGACCGATGTATCTGTTTACCGATATTTTTCCCGATATTTAAGCATTTTTCCATAATCGGGTATCGGTTTTGTAATATCGGATTCGCCGATTTACGGCGCCATCTCGTGGCCGTTTTGAGATTTCCGCCATTGCACCCCGGGCGTCTGAAGAGATCAGTCAACAACAACTCAGTGCACAGGTAAATATATGTTCTACTTGGTTTGCTTTAATTAATCAACTTTATTTAACATAACAGACATGCACAAATGAGATCTGAGACATAAATTCCTGATATAGTTAATTTATGCAGCTTGTTTCTAAACAATTGAGACGAACTCATTGAGTCACGTAGTGTAATTCATTATGTCCTGCCCCAATAAAGACGTATCTTTACATGAATTAAATAAAACAGACATGAATGAGTGCATGTTGAAAATAAAAGCGTTGAATTTAATTCTCTATCTGTTGTATTTGCTCACCATTAGTCTAGAAGAGAAAGTTCGTTCATATTGCTCAGCACCTGACTGGGTTGATGATCAGGAAGCCTCAAGCAATGCCACTGAATGAAACTTTTGACAAGATTATCTTGTTTAAACACCCTAGATTATATTATCATTTACTACATAACAATTATTTCGCTAATACACATATAGGCTACATATACCGCTTTGTGGAAATTAATTATTTATTATCTCCATGCGCGATCGCGGTTGATTAAATTATAGTCAAACAGCACTTTGTCAGTTGGCATTTCATGATCTAACGTTAGATTGAATCTAGATCATAAAATGCCAACTGACAAGTGCTGTTTAACTTTATATAGTCTCGGGGAAAAAAGTTTGTTCATATTGCTCAGCACCTGACTGGGTTGATGATCAGGAAGCCTCAAGCACGGCCACTGCATGACATTTTTGAAGGAAGCAGGCTTACAGGGCAGAATGCTGAAAGACTCTGTTTTCTACACTAAAACCTAGTTCTGCTTAACTGGGAGTATTAAGTTACACTACTAAATAGCTATGCACTCCTAAATAGCCCTCCCGCCCCCACCAATATGTTAGAATCATTTTTGTGCTTTATTTTTTTACCTGTTTTTATTTGTTTTACCTCATCAAAGCTTTTATTTTAAAACAAAGACACTTAGTAACAGTGCACTTAAATTTTTTGGACTCAGACCCCTCTATTTATTTGTGTATAAATATAATGTTTTTTTTTTTGTATGCAAGGAGGGAGTGATTGTTATAAATAAAATGTTTTTTTCAGATCATTTGTGTTGTAATAATTGTCAGAAACAGAAGTATAACAGTAAATAAATATCGGTTCTGCATATCGGTTATCGGGTACATAAACATACAAATAATCGGTATCGGTTATAAAAAATCAATATCGGTCGATCACTAATTATTGCTAACCCAATGCTAATGCTAAACGAATACTAACACCAACACCAACCCAACTCTAATGTTAACCCAACATTAATGCTTGATGAACACTAATACTAACTCAATACTATTGCTAACATGACGTTAATACTAAATGAACACCAACGGCAACTCAATGCTATTGCTAACCCAATATTAATGTTATACAAAAACTAATATTATCTTAATGCTATTTTTTTTAACACAACACTAATTCTATACGAATACTAGCACCAACACAAATGCTAATACAAACCTCACGCTAATGCTAACCCAGCATTAACACCAACCCAACGCTAGGGCTGGGCGATATATCTAACGATAGGATCATGCGCATCTAGTCAGTAAATCACCTGCTTTTAAATGGAGAGGCATTTAATAGACAGAGCCGTAGATGACTGAAAATATCACGCAATATCACGTTCATTATCCAAGATGGGTCGCCTTCAAAAATGAACGTGATATTGCGTAGCTTTTCAGTGATCTACGTCAGAGACAATTTATCAGAGACATATCACTTCCTCAATCCTCCATTCAACTATATACGGAAAACCCGTAACGGTAAAGATGGCGGTTGTGTGCACATGTCCCGCCCCTCCAGCTAGAAAGCCAATCATCTGCTTTAAAAAGGTCAAGCCGGGAAACATTTAAGCCTATCGTCTGGTTCCACTGACGTATGCGTACAGTTGAGGAACCCTTGCGCATGCGTAGCAAAAGTATAACCTGTGGGGAAAAAGGTGTTTTAATCCTTATTTTGGGGCAAAGTAGTAAAAAAAATTTCACTGCTGTTTCTATACATGCTGTTTTTATGTCGCAGTGACCAGTGAAAGAGCAGTTCTGACTCTCTGCCCATTCATTTAGATAGGAACTGGTCTTGTTATCCTGAAATAGCTGCCCGGAGGCGTTGCCAAGATGGCGGCCGAGTGGCACGACTTGCCTGAAAGGTCTCCGTGCACTAGTCTAACCTGCTAGACTTCATCACGTAATGTATGCACGCACTCTGGAGGCGTTTTGTTTGCTTTTCACTGTATACTGGATAATATCAAATCGTACAGAGTTAAAACAACAATTGCGATACTATTGCAGGGTTCGCAGACCACACTGCACACCGCTATCCTTCTGCAGCAGGTGGAGCGTTCTGTAAAATGTAATTGTTTCTCTGGTAACACACAGCGCTAAATGAAATCATAACATTAGCCTTTCGTAGTTTAATCGTCACAATCAGCCATTTCACAATTCTGGTCTTTCCTTCCTCAAATTTAAGACCTCTTCAAATCATAATTAAGACTTTCCTGTACAATTTACGACTTTTTAAGGCCTTAAATTTGATACAACTAACTTTTTTAGGACCTGCGGAAACCCTGTGACTGGCTCATAGAGTCTGGCTGTGAATGGAGTGAGTTTGGGATTTTAGGGCACTGTGTGAAGCTGCATGTCAGATCCCCGTCTCTGTGCTCCTGGGTTTCTGCACATTACAGGTCTGTCGAATCCTTCTGATGAATCTGTGGAAGAGCAGCGGACTCACATCTTCTCACGGGAGATCCAGAAATCTCAGGATACAGGAGTCGGGTCAGATTCACTCAACCTTCCTAAATTTAGCTTGAAGAATTAATGAGCGATAATGAAACTCCCAATATATAACACACACACACACACACACACAATGATGAGCAGGAAGCCTGATGTTCACACTCACGGTTTAGTGGCATTACTACAGAAACCCTTCTAAGAGAACGTTTGAACATAGAGTAAGAGTGAAGAAGTTACCTGCAGCTGATCTTCATAGAGCTTCATTGGTCCAAACTGCACCTCCGTTAACATGCTCTGAAACAACAGACAAGAACACACACACACACACACACACACTCAGTGATCTGTGGAGCACAGAGATGATGAATGCAGCACATGATTCCAGAATCAATACACATACAGCACTGATTCATGGTTAGCAATGTCTTGCACTGCATTTTCAGATTCATTCCCACAATTAAATACAGCTGTCAGTTCAGAAACACTGCAGTGTGTAGCTACTGGCATGAAAAATAAAACAGACTGTCCACTGCGTTCATGCGATTGTCTACAATCCTCAACACTTCATTAAACACCTCGCACAGATACACACGTGTTTGAAAACAGTCATGACATGAAAACTGGGAGTGAAACTGGTTTACGGTCTAAAAACAACTTTCATCATTCTCAAATATTCACAGTATACA
The DNA here is from genome assembly GCF_003368295.1 of Carassius auratus. Classification (NCBI taxonomy): domain Eukaryota; kingdom Metazoa; phylum Chordata; class Actinopteri; order Cypriniformes; family Cyprinidae; genus Carassius; species Carassius auratus. The sequence goes on along the minus strand of NC_039260.1, from coordinate 602,840 downwards.
CACATTTCATATCTTCATACACTTTCACCCGACACACACTAGTCACGAGTTTAGGAAATATAGGTTAGGGTTAGATGAGAAACATCTGTGAATAAAACCACTTACTACTACATGAATTACATGATCTCAGGATTTGCTCCAGTTATTAGCAAAACGAGTTCAGTTCTAGTGTTCTAGTGATCTAGTGTTCTAGTGATCTAGTGATCTAGTGTTCTAGTGATCTAGTGTTCTAGTGATCTAGTGTTCTAGTGTTCTAGTGATCTAGTGTTCTAGTGTTCTAGTGATCTAGTGTTCTAGTGATCTAGTGTTCTAGTGTTCTAGTGATCTAGTGTTCTAGTGTTCTAGTGTTCTAGTGATCTAGTGTTCTAGTGATCTAGTGATCTAGTGTTCTAGTGATCTAGTGTTCTAGTGTTCTAGTGTTCTAGTGATCTAGTGTTCTAGTGTTCTAGTGATCTAGTGTTCTAGTGATCTAGTGATCTAGTGTTCTAGTGATCTAGTGATCTAGTGTTCTAGTGATCTAGTGTTCTAGTGTTCTAGTGATCTAGTGTTCTAGTGTTCTAGTGATCTAGTGTTCTAGTGATCTAGTGTTCTAGTGTTCTAGTGTTCTAGTGATCTAGTGTTCTAGTGTTCTAGTGATCTAGTGATCTAGTGTTCTAGTGTTCTAGTGATCTAGTGTTCTAGTGTTCTAGTGATCTAGTGATCTAGTGTTCTAGTGTTCTAGTGATCTAGTGTTCTAGTGTTCTAGTGATCTAGTGTTCTAGTGTTCTAGTGATCTAGTGTTCTAGTGATCTAGTGTTCTAGTGATCTAGTGTTCTAGTATTCTAGTGATCTAGTGATCTAGTGTTCTAGTGATCTAGTGTTCTAGTGATCTAGTGTTCTAGTGTTCTAGTGATCTAGTGTTCTAGTGATCTAGTGTTCTAGTGATCTAGCGTTCTAGTGATCTAGCGTTCTAGAGTTCTAGCGTTCTAGTGATCTAGCGTTCTAGAGTTCTAGTGATCTAGTGTTCTAGTGATCTAGTGTTCTAGTGATCTAGTGTTTTAGTGATCCAGTGTTCTAGTGATCTAGTGATCTAGTGTTCTAGTACACAAACACTGTCCTGCTGCTCAGAATCACAGACACATCACACTAAACCCATCAATGCTGTGATTACATATTATTATGATAAAGAGTTATCTAAAGCAGTCTCGTCAGTTTGACTAAAACACAAATGTTCGGGTGTTTTCACGTGACTGTGATCAGGTGCACAAACTAATGTGGAAATACAAACACGAAGATCAAGACATTCATTCTTAAAGGACTGTGTTGATTAGACACGACAAACAGAATCAAATCAGCTGTGAATTCATTACATAACACACACACTTACAGTGGAGTTATACAAAGACCTGTGTGTGTGTGTGTGTGTGTGTGTGTGTGTGTCCTGCTCATGGACACTGACACTGTGGCCTCGTTTATAATGAGATTAGTAAACCTCCATCAGCTCACACACATCTCACACAAGCGCTCCATCTGAAGCTCCACTGACAGGAAGAACTTTTACTGCTTTCATTCAGCTGCTGCAATGCTATTGGCTGAGCTGATGCTTAGCCCCGCCCCTCTCTCGAGTGATTTCTTCAGGAGATGAGCTCATGACAGGAGCTGTGTCCAGCAGCCGTTGGTCAGTGAGTTAGTGAGCAGTTAAAGAGTGTGACGGTGACTCTGCTCATCTACACACGTGAAGACCTCAAACGTGACCAGACGCATCTGTGTGAAACCAGCAGAGAAACACACACTCAGTGACACGGACCTACACACACTGCATCCTGTCTGCACACACACACACACACACACACACACACACTGCAGCAGTGGCTTTCCACTGAAGTGAATAACAGGAAAGTGGATGACATTGTTGAGAGCGCAGACGTCAGCGTGAGAGATATAGAGGGCAAACCGCTTCCTCACGGCTCACTTCAGGGAGCAGCACAGGGGACGAGACACACACACACACACACACACACACACTACAGGTACGGAGAGCAGCTCACACCTCAGGTGTCTCCTGACAGTCATGTGTGGAAAAACAGATCTTCTGTTCTGCTGGGAACAATACCACGACAGCAAACAACATCTGAGAACACACCAGAGTTTACCAACAGAAGCAGACTAAACAAGCTCACACACACACACACACACACACACACACACACAGCGCCAGGTTCGTTTGACTCGTTTACAGAAACCGGAGCTTGAGTTACTGTGGGTCAGTTTAAGGTCTGGGTCAGTGGGTTCAGGTCAGCTGTAGTCAGTTGTATTACATGTGTGTGTGTGTGTGTGTGTGTGTGTGTGTGAGACGGAGTGTGTGTGTGTGTGTGTGTGACGGAGTGTGTGTGTGTGTGCGTCTGTGTGTGTGTGTGTGTGTGTGTGTGTGTGTGAGAGAGAAGAGAGAGAGTGAGAGAGTGTGTGTGAGTGTGACAGAGTGTGTGTGTGTGTGTGTGTGTAAGTGTGTGTGAGAGAGAAGAGAGAGAGTGAGAGAGTGTGACAGAGTGTGTGTGTGTGTGTGTGTGTGTGTGAGAGAGAGCAGTGATGAAGGTCCTCCTCTGAATTCAGTGAACTCTCTCTCCAGGTATTTTTGTCCTGATCCAGATTAGCACTCAATCCTGCTAAACCTGAGCCGCTCTCAGCTACACACTCCCTCACACACACGCGCACTCTCTCTCTCGCTCTCTCTCTCACACACACACACACACTCACACACACACACACACACACACACACACACGGTCCTGGTGATGCAGGGACACAGTGAGATGTACAGCAGACTCATGACAGAAATACAACACATGTTCAGTGTCTCTGTGTGAATGGGTGACACACTACACACACACCAAAATAAAAGCTCTGTGTAACCTGGACAAATTATGATAGAAATAAATTAGTGCTTTAAAATTTCTAACGCATTAACAAGAAATAATTACAAATATGTAAAGAGCAGGTCATATGGGTTTGTGAAATATATCTCTTTTGCAGTTTGTAAGGTAGCTATCCTTCAATGTAAACAATCTGCAAAAAAGTGCATGATAAAGAAGATATCATCTCTCAAAGCATGGCCTTAACGAGTCGCTCTATATTCTCATCTTCTGCCTGTTACTGGTACACATCACTGGGAACACATTAACATAATCTCCGCCCCCCGTGAAACACAAACGCTCTGGAGACCAGAAGATGCGGTGTTTCAGGATACCACAGAAATACAACTCAACCTTTCGTTGTGCTCCTCGTTTATAAAGGACTGCTTCACTAATCTTGACTTGTATCTTTGTTGGCTTCTAATCTTCTTTATTTGGACTAACAAGGCTCTCTGAACCACAGCCTGTCAGCACCATCGATGCGTTACCTGTACATTTTAGATACATATATATTTTTTCTTTGTGCTAATATGTGATGTATTCCCAGTGCAGCTTTAGGTTTGTGAAGTAGTTCTGATAGCTCACTGTGAGTTAGTGCTCATGTGATGCAGCTCTTCTGTGTCGGTCATTCTTCAGACATTACAGTAGACATATTTTGGTTTTCAAACAGTATTGTTTCATCAGAGTCACATTAGCACTCGTCTATCGTACCATTACTGTTTTGTTAAGGGTTTACCGTTTAGCAGCTAAACTTTAGCTGTGGGCACCATTCGATTGCAGGAGTATTAAACCAAATGTTTTTGTCATTATTTCACTGGTGCACTATATTATTTTTTATTTAAAGGGTTGCCAGGTTGTCACAACAAAACCTGCCCAACTGCTATTCAAAACTAGCCCAATAGTGTTTTGAGGGTGGTCCTCCTTTAAAATTTGAGTTCTGGGGTGTAAAATACACACTTTCAGTCGTGGTTCTCCTGGTAAATTAGCATTTTATTACCTAGAGAAGACATTATTACAACCGTCCTTCCCAAGAAGACCATTAGACAGCTGCAGCTCATCCAGAACACTGCGGAGCAGATCACCCCAGTCCTCAGGTCCTTACACTGGCTCCCAGTTACATCCAGGATTGATTTTAAAGTACTTTTACTCATTTATAAATAGGGCTGTCACTTTTGTGAAAAAATCATTTTCGATTTTTAAGACGTAAGTGTTCATCGAATCAATTGTAAAATTAATTTTCCATGTCTAAAAAAAGACGTTTCCTTTTTCAACGTCACATAACGGACGAACATAAAGAGAGCGCTTGAAACGCACAAGTCAGCGATATTTCTTATTTATTGGCATGAAGTTTCGTGCAGAATAACAAACAGCAACAGGGGTGCAACATTCTCCAAAAAATATATGCAGACGGGACGGCTGCCATAACACTAGGGCTGTCAACGAATATTCTAAATTCGAATATGTATTTGAATAGTTTTTATAAAAAAAAATTTGGAAGGTGAAAATTAATATTCAAATAAAATAAAAAAAAAGTGGAAAAAAGGCCTGCGGTAGTAGAGACATGGTTGTCTGCTTTGCAGGTGGTGTGCTAGCGCGCCTGAGGGTTCAGGGACAGGTCACAGGAGTCACACTGTCTGGCACAGCATCACTGCTGAAAGTCTTCATGGAAGATGCCAGCGAGTGCAGAGCCCAACTCGACCGCAGCAGAGAAAATGAGGTAAAATTGTTGACCCGCGAGATAAAGTTGTATGCAAGCTATTTAACATGAGATCACATCTCAAAAATGAGCATGGCATAATATGTGGAGCTCCAGCTAAACAGTCACGTCTTGACACTTAACGTTACTTTGTCTGCAACACGACAAGAGACCATAACGCATAAATAGATTTCGTTCATTTGTAAGGACATGAGACCGATCAGTATCGCGGATGGGGCAGGCTTCGGGGGTTCTGTCAAGCAATGGATCCGAGGTTTGATTATTTATTGTTTCATGTCAAAGAAAAGTTCCATGTTTACCACAGCACAGCTCGCTCGTAGCATTCAATGTCAGTTCAATGTCAGTTCTGCAATTAATATTAATAATATTTGTTTCAATCACTGAATGAAGCCTGCTATATTTGGGACAACAGTCGCGACCTTAAATTGCTTGCACAAAAATGTATTTGTTCATTTAAACCGTTATGCGCAGAGAACGTGAGGGTGAGAGAGCGTGAGGTCTGCAGTCTTGGCCATTAGTTGATTTCCTTGTTTTTGTGTAGGTAATACGTTGTCATAGTCTATTTAAGTTTAAGGGCCCTATCTTGCACCCAGCACAATTGACTTTGTACACCGACGCATGTGTCATTCCTATTTTGCACCTGCGCAAAGCGCGCTTTTCCCTCCACAGACGCACGTCGCTAAACTAGTGAATGAACTTGCGCTCCCTGGGCGGTTCAGCGCAAAAAAGGAGGCGTGTTCTGGCGCAAACGATCCCTGGTGCTATTTTGCTGTTCCATTAAACAATTGCGCCACTGACCAGAAAAAACCTAGTCTAAAGTCAGTGGCGCGTTGCGCGTTGTTCATTATGCTATTTTAAGGGCGCATGCTTGACCATAATGTATAGCGTGCACAACGCGCATACACTTTGCTCATGTAATCTACACAGATGCAACAGTTATTTTTGCAAATCATAAATTGTTACACAAAAAAAATATTAACACATGAGATGACGGAAATCATTGTGGTGTGCCACGAAGATGTGAAAAAATAGAAATAAATCTAAATTATTCAGGCTAATTGTAGTAATTAAGGATCAGACCTGTTGGCCAAATAGTGGTAAGACATATGTGTATATAATGACATCTGACAAATTGTGGCTATTTCCTCCCACGCCTGTTTAACCGACGCTATTTTGGGTGGGTTTCTCCCATCCCCATACAACACAACTTCTCTGTCTTTCACTGCTCTTACAAGAACATCAGTCTCCTCGGCTGTGAACCGCTCCTGGCGTGCGCCTGGTAAATACGCCATAATAATAGCAATCTATAATGGAGCTTGCGCACCTGCTTTTAAAGGGAATGTTGGATGAAGCTCTGATTGGTTTATTTCACGTAACACCCAAACCACACCTATGAATAATGAAGCTACTTCAGACCAACCCATTTTAGATTTGCGCCGGGCGCAAGAGCCATTTATCCCGCCGGGAAAATAGCAACAGCGCCGAGACCCGCCCACAAACTTACTTGCGCTTCCCGCTTTGACACTTGCGTTTCAGATCGTTAAAATAGGGCCCTAAACATATATCTATACAAGTAGTTATGTCTCTTTGTATTATTTTGACCTGTTATTGACGTAATGCGCGTCATTGACAACATGCGCAACCAGTTCGAATAGTTCGAATATTCGTGTATTTTTTTAGAGGGAATATTCGAACGTCATTTTTGAGCAATTTTGACAGCCCTACATAACACAAGACAAACATCACTGCAGGCTTCAACCCGGCTGCAATTATGATTTAGGCAATTCAAAAATCTCCAAGATTATTTTAAATAATGATTTAATCCATTTCAAACAACTGTTCAAAACATTTTATGTTAAATGTACTTGTGAACAAGCCATGTGTGTTTTTTTATTGAACGTAACCGACACTTAGGCTAGGGTCACTAGGCAGGCATCAAAAAGACCAGGGCCATTACAAATTTATTGGACAGGAAAACAAGTCGATCAACATTTTCGGGGTCCAGAGCAGAGCGTTTTTTATTCACTATACGTCCAGCTGTTGAGAAGACGTGCTCCGACCGCACTGATGTCCCAGGGACACTCAGGTACCGCTGCACAAGGTGGGGGTATTACTGTCAGCTTGCAATGGTCCTTTTCATAACTCAGAATCTCCTGTAACTAGATGCGCGAATGAGGCGAATTCGCTCCAGACGCACGTAAATGCGTTTGGTGTGAACGCAGAGGTCGCTTTCGACGTCACTGGGTCTTATATGTGCATAAAATTGCTGGTATTTTCTGTCTAGCTTTCGCCACGCATGCTGCACTTTCGGAATTCTTTATTTTCTTTTTCTGCTTGTTTGTGAGTTTTGTTACATCTATATTTTTTAATTGTTTAATTATTTTAAAATGAATAGTGTACATATTTGGTTAAAATCGATTCCCTGTTCATTTTCAAAACTTTTTTTGGTTGGTCCGATCGATTGTGCAATCGATTTTCGAACTAAAAGTGACAGCCCTATTTATAAATCACTCAATGACCTTGGATTGAAATATATAGCAGATATGTTCACTGAATATAAACCTAACAGAGCACTCAGATCACTAGGTACTAGATACCAAGGGTTCACACAAAACAAGGGGAGTCCTCCTTTAGTTACTATGAAACCCGCAGCTGGAATCAGCTTCCAGAAGAGATCAGATGTGCTAAAACACTAGTCACATTTAAATCTAGACTCTAAACTCATCTGTTTAGCTGTGCATTTAGTGAATGAGCACTTTACATGTCTGAACCGACTGCACTGTATTTATGTATTCACTGTATTTTACGTAAAATAATTTTCTATTTCTACTTGTTTTAAATTCATTTAAGTCAATTTTTAAATACTTTCCAAAGTTATAAAAATGTCTTGTTTTATTTTTGTTCTTCATGATTATTTTACTTTCTTTTATGTAAAGCACTTTGAACTACTATTGTGTCCGAAATGTGCTGTATAAATAAACTTGCCTTGCCTAAACACAACCACGGACTTGGCAACACAGATGATAGCACTGCTATTGCTCATGTCTTTGTGCCAATCACAACAGGCTTGACCAGCTGACCAATCAGAGCACAGTAAGCGTATGCAAGGAGGGGTTTACAGACATTTCACTCAGAACTGAATCAAATTAAACATTTTAAAATCATGGACAAATGACTATGTATAAATGTATATTCTGGGAAAATTACACGTTTTCTGACTTTAGATGCACTTAAACCTGTTGTAGGGGACTCCAACACAATATTAGGGCACTTTAAAATACCACATGACCTGCTCTTTAAGGGAAGTCACACAATCAAGAGAGTGTGTAAGTACACAGAACTAAATCAAGTGCAACCTGAATCTGTCAGGAAGGAATCGCCTTATTTTCATTTGATTAGACATGTTGGTTTGATTATTAGAGTTTTATTAAATCATTAAAATAGATTCCCAAAAAATAAAAGAAATAAAAAACAGAGTACAATAAAAAATATATATATACAAAATGGTTTTGGGGAAATATAAATGTATTACACAATAATAGAAAAAGAGGTTAATGTATTATACCAAAATGATACTCAGGAAACAAACAGAAGCAGAGCAAGAAACACAGCGGCATCTGACTACAGTGAACACACACACACACACACACACACACACGTGAGCCACAGGGGCTGCTGGGAATGATGATGATGATGTCACTTCCCTCCAGGAAGAACGGTTAATGCACATTGTCAGCTCGGCCTGCCCCTGTGCTGCGCTACTTCCTGTCTGTGCCATTCAGATCAGCACAAACTAGACGTCAGTCACATACACAAACACCTGTCAATCATCTGATGACACACACACACACACACACACACACACACACACTAAAGAGGGGCTTCACACTGACATCTACCGAGACGATTCAAACACAAACCAACCAATGCATGTTTACAATGAAATACACATATAGATCATGATGAAATTGACTTTAAAATCATCAACAAACTTTTTCCCTTAACAAACACACACACACACACACACACACACACACACACACAGAAACACACTCTCTGACAGAATCCAGTGTTGAGAGTTACAAATGCAGAACAGTGGAGACCCAACCAAGGCCAGATAAACCACTCACCCTATATCAGCAACACACACACACACAAAGAGGAATGTGTTGTGCGACATGAGAAAACCATCGCCAGACCTTGTACTTGAGTCTTATCATGGACAGAAAGTGACACAGACGCTGCTGTGCCCTTGATCAACACACACACACACACACACACACACACACACCCTCTCTGTTCCGTCGGTGTGTGTGTATGAAAGCACAGTAAATCTGCATGAACCTGCGGTGTCCTGGGAGCATCAGTACTATTATTAACACCAGAAATACAGCAACCGAAATAAACGAGCATCTCTGAACTTTAAACTACGAGGATGGAGAAGGTTCCTCTTAACGTGTATGTGAACCAGAAGCTGCAGCAGTTCTGGAAGATTCTGATATTAGAACAGAACATGTTTAATGCTGTTCATGTAGCAGTGTTATCAAACTCAGTATTGTCTGTTCTCTGAATATAGATTATTACATGCGTTATTGTTGACACTAGGTGCGTTTACATGAACACTTTTTGCTTCCCTCGGATTGAATTCATTCTGATTGACGAATCTGGACGTAGTGTTTACATGAACGCTGAATAAAGTGATGGGGTTGATATGTGCGTTTACATGTCACAAGCTTCTGATCAGATTTACTCTTCTGACACGCGTGCACTGCATGAATATACTGAGTTTCCCGCTGCTGTTGCATACGGTTTTAAAAAGCACACGTTATATTTATCTACTTCAGGTCCTTAATGTTACTTAAAAAAAAATAAAAGTAAAAAGTAGTGAAAGTGCCTCTTCCCGCACTCAAACCTAGTCGTCTGATGAGAGACGTGGTCCTGCTCCACTTCACATACACTGAGTGAAAGAGGAGATTTATAATGACAGGACACTTATTTATGACACTTTATTCACCAGGAAGAACAGCTCGTTCTGTGCGTCATACGTCATTACGCTATTTCTACGTCCCTGCGCAGTACTTTCCAGTTTCGGTTTTCAATCCGATCAAGTGTTTACATGTGACTCTTTTATTCTGATTGTGCTTCTAGTCTTATTACGATCAGATTAATAGTGTCCATGTAAACACAGCTACTGATTTCATGCCTTATACTATGAACATCCTAAATGGTAAAAACCCAAACACAGGTCACCAATTAGAAGCACAAAACGAGGACTTATAAAGAAAAACATTGGAGGATTTTAAAACGAGAGGAGACAGGCTTTCCTTTGCTAAATTAAGGACACTTTGTTTCCTTTGCTCTTATATTTCCCAGAGGCTCACGCGCCGCATACGTCTTCCATCTAACGCCTGCACATCTTCAGCGTCCCACAGTCAGCAGATGTTTGAAAAAACTGGTTATTACGTTTGAAATCTGGATATTTATCTTACAAAAACACATGGATTCACTGCAGGGGGCCTTTATTCACCCCCCAGAGCCGTGTGAGGGACGTTTTATTACAGATGCACACTATATTTCATGTCTTCTGAACTGTTGACCACAAACACTCGCTCACTCCATTGAAAGACTGGGAAGAGCAAAGACAACATTTAATATAAGTCACACACACCTCAGATACTTCGAGGGTGAGTAGAAGATGGACGAAGTTTCATTCTCGGGTGAACTAACCCTTTAAGATTAAAGCCAAATCTTTTCCTCCATGCTGTAACAGATTGAGTACTGTAGGGCGGGACTTGGATCTATGCTTTAGAAGCTGATTGGATGTTGAGATAAGGGCGTGGCTCACAACTGAAGCCTGCTCTGAATGGGAGTCTGCTGTGAATTGTGTAAAAAAAAAAAAAAACATTAACAAAACGCTCATATACAACATGCATGTAGAAAACAGAATGCTGGTAAAGATGAAGCAATCAAACTGTGAATATGAGTTATTAACTCATAGGCCTTGCCTTACTAAGCACCCGTTCATTCACCCATACTCTCGTGCATACTAGCATACTGACAGTGTTTAGTGAGCATGTCCAGTCATTCAGTGCAGATCTGACCGCTCCATCACACTCATTAGAAAGCACCAATGCTCACTATGCTAACAGCAGGCTTTGCTTTTGGACATTTGGTATTCTAGTATAGAACGTACTATAGTCCGTATCAAATAACTGCTAGCACTTCTGAACACAGACACAAGTGCACTAAACACACACAGTGTGTGACATTATCAGCAGCCAGCACAGGAAGGGTTTCCAAACACTCGCTGTGGCCCTCAGACACTGAGCTCCTGATACAGCAGACGTCCAGAAGACACTTTAAAGGGTTAAAATCCAGAAGAAATTAACAAAGCTGCAAGACTGTGCTTCTTCTGAGAAATGAGTGTCAGTCACTGAGCTCCACAGAAGAAATGAAGTCTCGTAGTGTCCTACATGATGACTTGAGAACTGTCTCTCTCTCTCTCTCTCTCTCTCACACACACACACACACACTCACACACTCTCTCTCTCTCTCTCTCTCTCTCTCTCACACACACTCTCTCTCTCTCTCTCTCTCTCTCTCACACACACACACACACACACACACACACACTCACACACTCTCTCTCTCTCTCTCACACACACACACACACACACACACACTCACACACACACACACACACTCTCTCTCTATCTCACACACACACACACACTCACCTGACAGGCGTTGCTGGGCTTGGTGTGGCCCGGCTGAGGGCAGTTCTGCTGCGGCGAGTCCTCGGACTCTTTCCCGCTCTGATAAACCACCCGATCGGAGATGTGGATGCTGGAGGCGCAGCCCATCATTCAGCCGCGAAGCGACGCGACGCGACGCGAGGCTCCGCTCGTTCTGCGCTAATAGGAATGTTTCTCTGTCAGATCATCCAGACGATCAGATCGATCGGATCTATAGAGTCTCTGGATCAAACAGAAGCTCGGCTCATGGTGCTCCCGCCGCCGCCTCTGCGCTTCACTGGCGACCGTTACTCCTCATCCTCGCGGTCAGTCCCCGCGCGAACTTCGCCTCTTTTCTGGCGGATTCTGGCTCCAGTTCGGTTCACGCAACGGTTTCGTCCATTCGCGCGTTTATTCTCCTTCGACAGGCGCGAAACACACGCGATCGCTCCGCGCGGCCTCAGCGTCACTCATTGGGAGCGAACCGGCGCGTTGATTCCGCTCCCCATCAACAGGCTGCAATCTGGCCCTGACGCGCCGCGGAACGCGCGATCCTGCATCTATGACATCAAACGGGCCGTTAGATGGAACTCCGGAGCGGCGCGTCAACGCGGAGCTCGCCAAAGAGCAGCTGTCAATCAAAGGCCTACGATTCTGCCTCTGTTTGACGCGGGCGGGTGGACGAAGAAAACAGACGGACGGCCGCCGGGTGACAGAAAACGAGACGTTTGCGCGTCGCGAGTTTCCAGACGAGGAATAACGCGCGGCGCGAATGTGACAGCGGCGGATCCAATAAAAGCACGCGCACGCATTGACCTACAGCCTCGAATGACGTCAATGCAAATGAGCTATGGTGAGCCAATGAGCGGCCGCTTGCGAGCAGAGGGGCGGGGCTCATGCGGGGAGGGAACTTTAAAAGCGAGTAAAGAGCCGGTGAAGTGAGGAGAATACTTTCAAAACCCATCTTTGTCTGATTAACAGATTTACATTATAAATCCGTTAATTATCTTATATTATATTTTGTAACACTGATCTTATACTTTGAAAGCCTTTCTAATATGAGATCACAGAATAAGAAGCTTATCAAAATAAAACAAATTGTAAAGCTTTTCAAATATATGTCACTGAACAAATTTATGGACCTTCTTTTATTCTGGTACTTTTATTATTATTTTATTTTATTTCTTATATATGTTTGTGTTCATTTTGTGTTTTGTTGTTGTTCTGTGTGCATGCTTTGAGATGTGCAAGGTTGCTTCTGTGAGATGGAACTGAATAAAGAAAATACAGCTGCACAGAACATGTCCTATGAAGCTGAAGGCCATATGCATGTCGTTTTTAAATAAATCAATTATTTAAAGTTACTTTATTGGTGTTTAAGCACTTTATGTAGATCTCCTTGTTTCTACAGAATCTCTAAGCTGTGTCAGAAATGAGTTAATAAACATGACCCTTCTGATAAATCTGTAATCTGGGACATTTATCCTTTCCTAAACTTTGAAGAACTATTGCAATCTTCCATTTGGATTTCATGAATTAAAAATACACAATATGGAAAACATCGGCAAGATGACGAATGAAAACTAACTCTTGCTGCTCAGATGAACGCACCTTCAGCACTGAATACAGAAAACATCTCAAAACAGGGTGTTTTTTTCTTTTTTTGTTTTCTTTCTGAGAGCAAATGAAGATTAATTCAAATTTGATTCAGGGCTGAAGATGCAATAAAATCATATGATCTGTATTATTATGTATGGTTTGGTGAAGATGGTCAATGATTAACACACATGTGAATGAATCAGGCTTGCAGCTCAATAACACATGACTCCAGCGCACTTTTCAGCCTTAAAAAAGTGTTGAAAATACATAGAGAGGATTATGAATATGTGCAATAGTAAGAAACCTGCAAGTTATCTCCTCAGGAGAAGTGTTGTGGTCACTTCTTTACCACTGGGTTAGCTCTTTTGATCATGAATGCAAAACTAACTCAGTCACGCTGATTTCCAAGTGTATCTTTATTTGATTGGTTTTACCTGACATGCGATCACACTCAACAAGTTTAACTAGAGAAACACAGCCCAAGAGCAGAGCGAATAATCAGCCAAACGTGGTGTGAACGCAGCGCACAGCGTCCTGACTCCTGCTCTTGAGATCCACATCAGAGGAAGATGCTAGAAAACACTTTCGTGAAGGGAAATTATATCCATATAGATGTTAAAATTTGTATGAAATTCTTACAAAATAGCTGAAATATAGCTACAGAAATACCTGAGTTTACAAATCAACACTTGGCACATCACATGTAGGGTAAAAAAAAAAATGCATTGAATAAGAAGTCATTACAAATCAAAATATGCTGTGTCTTTGTTTTTTCATGTTGGTAAATAGGAGGTATAAACTTATGGAATTACATTTTGTTCAATAAAAATGAACGTAACTTTATAAAACTGAATGCAACTTTTTCAAAAACTATCAAAAATATGCACAAATTTAACAGGCTCTTCAAATATGCTTCATTCTTTCTTCATTCTTTGCAAAGATTCAGTTTCGCTAATCGTGGATTCTGAATGCATTGGCACAGATTTCGCTTATTCGCAGTTTTTCGTTTGGTGTTTTGACACAAACTTCTCGTGGGGGCGGGCTTAACAGTGAGCTACTCTGATTGGATAGTGAGCTTTTGATGGACAGGTGCTCTCTGATTGGGAAGTACAGACGCCATTCAGTTGCGTGCATATTGTAAATACATATATATTTGGTGTTGGGTTGGTGTTGGCGCAGTGGATAAGACACATGCCTTTGGTGTGAGAGAACCAGGTTCAAATCCACTGTGAGACACCAACGTGTCCCTGAGCAAGACACTTAACCCCTAGTTGCTCCAGAGGTGTGCGATCTCTGACATTTATAGCAATTGTAAGTCGCTTTGGATAGAAGCATCAGCTAAATGAATAAATGTAAATATATTTCATCCTTCAAGGCAGCATGAAGTAAGCTTGTGTTACTGAAGTAACAATAACATCGATACAAGTTTTTAAAGTTTATAGTGTGCAACAGTTTGTTGCGGGTTATTATTGTCATTCAGTAACACAAACTTACTTCAAGCTGCCTTGAAGGACAAGAGCTCATCTTTACAGACTGAAACGATCAAAGGTCAAATATTATTTACATATTTGGTAATACAAATCAGCGCGAGAACAGATACGTCTGCGGCGTATGACCACGGTGAATTCTGAGCTCAATAAGAACTGCGTGTCTCTCTTGACTAGAGGAAGTAGGACTGGAGCGTCCCGCGCCGGCGCACGTCCGTCGTCCAGCAGTGAAAGCCTCCTCCCAGAGAGTTAGCGTGCCGGATGCTGACTTTAATGCTCTTGATTCCTGCGGGAGCAACACAAACAAGAGCAGCTGAAGGAATGGCATCAGAGCCGATGATGGTTTCATCACAACAAACACTGCTCTCACCGAGACTTTCAAACATCTTCTGGGTGCTCGTCTCATTAGCATCCACCAGCACACGCTTCTCATCCAGCATCAGCACGTTCATCGAGAGCCACTTGGACGACATCCACAGCGGATGATCTGACAACATGAAGAATACTCACATTAAGCCGAATATTTCACAGATGCATCACACATGGACATTCATCATCAATGCAACATGAAATACACATTTATTAGAGTCATACGTCATTACGCTATTTCTACGTCACTGTGCAGTACTTTCCAGTTTCGGTTTTAAATCCGATCAAGTGTTTACATGTCCCCTCGCTCAGATTACAAAAGGAATAAACCACCCCTTACAATCTGATCAAAATTTTAGTCGGATCGAGCGATTGAATCCGATTGACGTGTTTACATGTGACTTTTTAATTCTGATTGTGGTTCTAGTCCTATTACGATCAGATTAGTAGTGTCCAAAGCATAGAGAGATATCTTCAAATCTGAATATCATAAAGGCATGGGGGTTGGTTTATATCATTCATATTGGCAAGCAGCCTTTGGAGTATCATCATTGGCAGCAGCTAAGCCACTCCATCTTTTGACTCATGCTAGTAAACAGGAAATACAGCATGCTAGTCATACTAGCAGTGAATAGATGCAGATGCATAGCAAACCCCTCCGATACCCTAGCAACCACCCTAGCAACTACCCAACATACCCTAGCAACCTCATAAAAACACCCTAGCAACCACCCCAAACACCACAGCAACTGCATAGCAACACCCTAGCAACCACCCTAACTACCATAGCAACGGCCCTAGCAACCATCCCAAGTACCCTAGCAACCACATAGCAACACCCTAGCAACCACCCCAATTACCCTAGCAACCACCCTTGGTACCCTAGCAACGGCCCTAGCAACCATCATGGGAACCCTAGCAACCGCACCCTAGCAACCACCTCGGGTACCCTAGCAACCACATAGCAACACCCTAGCAACCAACCCGATTACCCTATCGACCACCCTGGGTACCATAGCAACAGCCCTAGCAACCATCATGGGGCCCCTTGCAACCGACATAGCAACCACCCAGGTACCCTAGCAACCACATAGCAACACCCTAGCAACCACCCTGATTACCATAGCAGCCACCCTGGGTACCCTAGCAACATCCCCAGCAAATGTCCTGAGGTACCCTAGCAACCACCATAGCAACCACCCCGATTACCTTAGCAACCATATAAAAAGCTTTTGTAAAAACTGTATTTGCCTTTTTCATTTTAATCTTGGCGGTCTTGAGATTGAGTGAAAATGAAACATCACCAACTGCATTTTATTTTTCAATTTGACAAGGAAAAAACATTGTCACAGTGAAAATAAAGATGAAAATGAAATCATTTCATTATTAATTTTGGCACATATTTTACGTGCAGATTTCTATAATGAAATCTGGTTTTGATTTTTATAATTGAATCCACGTTCCTGTGCAGAAAAACATAATTAAGTAGAGTAAGTGTGTTTGACGTTATTGATGTCTGCGAGCTTCATCTCCTGAGCATCATAGCAATATAATCAGACTAGACGAGCAACTCAAGCACTTCAACAAATGAGATACATTTAACAGATTCAGTTCCTCCAAAATTTAGAAATACAGGTTTCTTGTATATCAGCGTTTTAACTTGATTGCTATGTTTGCAAAATAATTCAGAACTGTTGGTGAATATGTGTCGGGGCATCTGAACTAAAGAGTTATTTTTATTAATCAGATCATGATTTTAATCAAAATCCGGTGCATGTTGTGTTGCTGTATGTCCTTAAAGGGAAAGTTCACCTTCAGTTGCTGGTCCCCATTGACTTCAATAGTATGAAAAAAAACACTATGCAAGTCAATGGAAGGTGAACTATCCCTTTAAAGTCCAAATGAAATGGAAATTGCACCAGATCTTTTCTTCTGCATTGTGACGGACATCTGACTGTAACAAATTATTTAAAAAAAGAAAAATGTAGGGCGGGACTTGATTCAGTTGCTGATTGGATGTTGAGATGAGGCTTAAATGACCCGAGTAGATCTCCAGCTATGACAATTTAATTAAACAATATATATATAAACATGCACAGATGAATTGTTCACAAAATAAGGTTTGGGTGCTCTGATGTGACTCCCGTGTCAGAACTCACTGTACTCACTGTCTGGAACAAGAGGAGTTGGAGGAGTCACCACAGTCCAGCCGGCCTTCTTGAACATCTCGATCTGCAGGAGAGAGTCACCATCAGGTGAGTGTGTGTCTCTGCAGTGCTACAGATCAACACTAGGGGGCAGCACAGCACTGACCTGCCTGCAGGGCCGATCCGGATTGGACAGCACCAGCCCCGGGCCGATGATGTTAAAGGTGCCATCGATGTGCATGGGGTTTGGGTCTTTGAAGGAGAGTATGTGGATCTTGTAGGTTGGGGCGAGGTGACGTCTCATCCACTCGATGCCCATGTAGTTTGTAACCTGTCAGTGAAAATGTGAGGAGCTGAAAGAGTTCTCAACACAAGCTGGAGCATTAGAGAGGAATGAGAGCGGATGTGTACTCACCTGACTCCTCTGTACAAAGATATCAGTGCCAGCTCTGATGAAGTCTGCAGCGTCGAAACACGGCTCGAACTCAGTGGTGACAAACTTCCCCTGAGCAGCCAGCTCATGTCTGTCCTCCACGGTGCGCATGGGGTAATCCTGCACGCATTTCATTATTTTATTTTGGATATAGAAAACAAGCAAAGGAAACCGAACCCAAATACCCTGAGAAGTCATTTTGCAAGATATTATTGACACACACATATTGCAATATTTACCCATTTATACACACCAGTGATGCACGGGTTGATCCAAAATGAGCGGGTGCCTGTGGTCACACGCGGTTCTGCGGTTACGAGTCATCCAAAAATATTTTTAATGATAGTCAGGTCGCGGTCGGTCGGGTCGTTTGAAGATGCCAATTAAACCTTTGTAATTTATATAGTACTAGACACAATTTTGTGATACATAGGCCTGCACTTATTGGCTGAATAACTGGCGCGAATAGAGTGACCACCTGTCTCGCTTTATGTTGTACTGTACAGCAATTTACCCTTTGTCCCGCCTCACGCAAATTGAGCATCTGTCCTGCTTTTTCATTCGACCCTGCCTAATAAATACACGGATACGACCATAGGTGTACTGTTAACTTATGTCCAATAGTTCAGAGGAGAGCAATAAAAGCGTTAGTCGATAGGCTGAGCATGAACGCCTCCTCAACATTCAACAATCTCAAATAGGAGCGCGCGCTGTTCTGTCAGGTTAAGCAGCCGTCACCACGAAAAAGAGAAGAGGCACTTGTAATAGCGAATGGACCACAACACACTCTTGATTAAGACCTGTAGATGGCGAAGCAGAGAATGCAGAGAATGTAGATGCAAAAGCAGTTTTTCTGTGGGACATGGTGAAGAATACGATGTGAAGTGACATGGTGCATGTGAGTACCACAGAAAAAAAGCGCATCATCAAGAAACATGCAAATCAGTGCAATCGTTTTACAATAAACCAAATGACCCACAGGCTGACAAAGTTTCGGAAGCAAAGGTGACGAGCATTTATCATGCCGTACATCACACACATTCATATCGCTCTACCGACTGCAGTAAGTTTGCTCCAGTCATTTTTCCAGATTCTGAAATAGCTCCGAAAATTTGTAGAAACTTTGGGTGATATTTTGGGTCAGGTAGTGTCTTAATCTTTTAGTCGGTGGGTTTAAAAAGAAATATAGGCTATATATTACAGAAAGCTTGAAATGTCTACTTTTAAACAAAAATATGCAAACCAAAATAAATAGGCTTCACTCTGATTGTGTAATCCATATAAATGTGCATTTCTCTCTCAACTTCATCTCAGCAGCGACACAGAAAACACCAGTTTATTACCAAACAATTAAATGAGTCCTTGCTAATTTAGACACATTCATAATCATTACCAGTTCTTTACGGCAAGCCTTATGTGTGCGGTCATAACGCTTATTATCCTGTAGGCTATAGCCTATTTAAGTAATTAAATTAATATAAAAGGGGCGATGCATTTAGTACTTTTAAAAAATGCGGGTCAGGAAGTGGGTCGGGTACAATATTTTCTTTTTCTTTTTTTGCGGTCCGAGTTGTGGGCGGGTGCGGATTGTTTATACATTGACCCGCGCATCACTGATACACACACACACACACACATATCACACACCTGATCGTACAGCTGGTCACTCATGGTGGGTTTGGGTGCAGTGGTCCACTTGGCTCCTCGTCTGAAGTACTCCTTGATGAGGGGCCGATACGCACGGTACTCGAAGAACCGGGCTCTCCAGGCCATCGGGGCCTCGATGATCTCGTTCCCCACCACGATCAGGATATCTCTCGGCATCGCTGCATACATGCCTGAGCAGAAAACAGCTGCTGATATCAGTGTGTGTGTGTGTGTGCATGCGTGTGTGCGTGTGAGAGTGTGTGTGTGTGTGTGTGTGAGTGTGTGTGTGTGTGTGTGAGTGTGTGTGTGTGTGTGTGTGTATGAGTGTGTGTGTGTGTGTGTGTGTGTGTGTGTGTATGAGTGTGTGTGTGTGAGTGTGTGTGTGTGTGTGTGTGTGTGTGTGTGAGTGTGTGTGTGTGAGTGTGTGAGTGTGTGAGTGTGTGTGTGTGTATCTATGTGTGTGTGTGTGTGTGTATGTCAGTGTGTGTGAGTTTGTGTGTGTGTGTGTGTGTGTGTCAGTGTGTGTGTGTGTATGTCAGTGTGTGTGTGTGTGTGTGTGTGTGTGTATCTATGTGTGTGTGTGTGTGTATGTCAGTGTGTGTGAGTTTGTGTATGTGTGTGTGTGTGTGTGTGTGTGTGTGTGTGTATGTCAGTGTGTGTGTGTGTGTGTGTGTGTGTGAGTGTATGTCAGTGTGTGTGTGTGTGTGTGTGTGTGTGTGTGTGTGAGTGTGTGTGTGTGTGTGTGTGTGTATGTGTGTGTGTGTGTGTGTGTGTGTGTATGTCAGTGTGTGTGTGTGTGTGTGTGTGTGTGTGAGTGTGTGTGTGTGTGTGTGTGTGTGTGTGTGTATGTCAGTGTGTGTGTGTGTATCTATGTGTGTGTGTGTGTGTGTATGTCAGTATGTGTGTGTGTGTAAGTGTGTGTGTGTGTGTGTGTGTGTGTGTGCGGTCAGCTCTCACCGGTGGAGGTGAAGTCCGGGGTTTTATACTCCACTGACCAGTCGATGGGTTCCGGTCGTCTCACTGTGACTCCCTCATGCTGGAGTATATTGCACATTTCCTCGATTTCAGCGACTGCTTTCTTCAAGTGGTCCTTGGGGAATGTGTGTCCCCCGTGCTGCTGGTAGAAGGGCCAGTTTTTCTCATAGGTGTTGGCCTGCACACACAGATTAGGGTTAGGGTTAGGGTTAGCAGTTCTACCAAAACGACTCATGAGGTGAATATGAAATGCAAAAGTATTTATTTACAAAACCAATACAAAAGAACAAAATTATTTTGGCGTAGGCCCCATCTGTAGCTTGCATCAGACGTTGTAGATTCCAGCTATTCCTGCCAAAGACTAGGGCAGGGTGGAGCATACCCAAAAGAAAGAAGAAAATTAAATACCCACCAGTTTAAGTACTTCTATCAAGATGTTAGAACATATGGACAAAAGAAAAAATAAGATTTAATCAGTCATAATTAAAATGATTATTAAAGCATTTAAGAATGCCAGACAGTTATAGAGACCAAGAAAGGCCGGATATTGATAGAAACCACGATACGCTGGATAGAGGCCGGGTAGGCCATACTCAGAGTTAGCCACGATTAGTCTCGCATAGCCTGACCTTTAGATTGAAGGTCTGGAATTCATGGCAGCTTTCATTGGCCAAGGCCTGCCCATCAAACAACCAATCACAATTTGTTTTGTTCATAGTCACATTTCAAGGTGTGGAAATGTCACCACAATAACATACTGGTGTGTAAAACTCTTTGACATTAAAGATTATATGCAATGAACTTTAAATTATTTCACATACTTTTAAAAATCCAGCGTTTAGCTGATCCTGATAAGCACTCACAGTTTTTTAAACACAGGGATTTCTTCTTTTGTGGGGGGTGGGGGGTGGGGGGGTTGGCACCACGGTAATCTTTGTTTCCAGGCAGAATGTTAAAGAACATGACACACATCTCGCAGAACTCCTGTAGAATTTAACTAATCCGATAACGACATTAACATTACTGAACTGTTTCCACTTTTATGTCCCATATGCATCAGACATTTAGCCAACGGTCCATGGGCATGACGTCTGAGAATAGTCCACAGAAAAGGCCCTCGCTGGCCATAAAGAGAAGCCATGAAGGCCGCAGAGAACATATAGATTACCTTGAGGACAGCTTGATATTCCTTGAGATGTTTAGGGTTCATGTCTACTGTGGGATTCAAATGCGGAGGATGGCCATCTTCCCAGTAGCTTGATATCTGATGTTTAAAATCCAAGTTCAACAACAGTAGTGGCTGGTGTATAGAAGCTTCTAAAGGTGACTAAATGGAGCTGCGAGCTCAGGAATGGCCCGAACCTTGAGTACCCCCCCTTCCCCATCTATTTTATAAGTGAACTCAAAGTGAGGAGATGGGGTGGAGGAGGGATGTTGATAAACCGTCAATGGATAGAGGTAAGTCAGCAATATTTATACTATGGGATTGATTACTTGATAAAGGTCCACCTGTGTTGATTAGGCTAAGTATCTGACGCGCTCCTTCCGAATCTTGTGAATAAAACATGATTTCACGAGTTCACGCTTACATATAATTAGCTGAGGTATGGTATGCGTATTTGGCGTGCTGGCCCAAACCTAGAGTACCCCCCAAAAAGCAAATGTACAAGAAGACATCTGCCAGTTTAAGGACGCCCCCTTGAGTATTGAGTACTGGCAGGGGCTGATTTTGGTTTTCTGAGATGTCATCTCGCTGGCAGGCCGAAAAGCCTACGTACTCCGGTGGGAGCGACTTTGCTCCGGCTGCACTTACTGGAACTACGTGGTTGTGGGCGCCCGGTCAGTAGGGCTCGAGCCGATGTCTGAAGGGAGCGCATGCATCAGACGGGTAAGCCTCGCCGGACGGGGAGAGTGAAAAGTAAAACCTGACTGGGATTGCTCTCGCGGCATCCAATGGGGCATCATACTCAGAACATCGAATGGGTAAGCCTCGCCAGGTGGGGTTAAAAGATTTGAGGATAGCTGAGAGAGTTTAAGGCAGGTTTTGGCGAGAGGTCGAGACTCGTAGCGTCGGACGGTTACCTCGCCTACCGTCAAATGGAAAGGTAAGTTGCGTGGCCGGGAGACTCTTACCGATGTTCAAAGGGAGCACATGCATCGAATGGGTAAGTCTTGCCAACCGTAGAATGGAAAGGTAATAGGTTGTCTGGCCAGGAGGCTCTCGCCTGCGTCCGAATGGAAAACACATATTGAACGGGTAAGCCTCACTGACCATAGAAATGGAATAGGAAAGGTTGTTTAACTGGGAGGCTCTTGTCGGCGTCCGAAGGGAGCACACACATCGAACGGGTAAGCCTCTCCGGATGTGAGATGGAAGAGTTAAAATTAAGTGGCCAGGAAGCTCTCGCCAGCATCCAATGGGGACTTCCTGTTCCCTGAATCGACCGGGTAAGCCTTGCATGCCATAGGATGGAAAAGGTAAGTTTGTGTGGCCATGAGACTCTCGTTGAGGTCTTATGGGAGTTCGCTACTCACGGCATGAGACGGGTAAGCATCGACGACCATAGGATTGAAGGTGGGTTTGTTTGTGTTTTTTACTTGCGGCATCGGACGGCTTGCATATTGGGTAGATCGGTTTGGCGACCTAAACAACATGGAATGGTAATGGCTGTCTGGCCAGGAGGCTCTCGCCGGCGTCCGATGGGATCAAGCGCATTGAACGGGTAAGCCTCGCCGGCCGAAGGATGGAAAAGGTTGCCGGCATCCGGTTGGGAGTTTAAAAACTTGCGACACCATATGGGTAAGTCTCTCCGACCATCAAAGGGGAACATTAAGATTGTTTTAGCTGCGAAGCACTCGTTGGTGTTCGGCGAAAGCTTAATTTGCGGTATTGGATGGGTACCTCTCGTCATCAGAGGGAAAATTGTTTTAGGTGCAATGCACTCATTAGTGTTCGATGGGTACGTCTTGCTGACTGAAAATTCATTTTTTTTTAATATATTTTGGTGGCCGATGAATACCAGGAGACAAACTTAACAATATGCAAGTAACCCAGGGAAAGCCAGGCAATAAGTCAAGCGACAGTTTGAGCAAAAACTTTGCGGCAGTATCTGCAACAACAATGAAGTGAAGTGTGAGTAAAGGGCTTTTATATTCCTCATGCTGACTGCCGATTGGCTAGATCTAATTGTAATGTGACGTGGCATTAATCTTCCTAGTAGAACTTACGCTGACACTTCCATTTCTCTGATGTGATGGAAAAGACTTCTACTGCTCATTAACATGGTTTATATTGTACACTAGTCTTATGATAATTATAATGATGACCAGTGTTGGGTAAGTTACTTTGGAAATGTAATAGGTTACAGATTACAAGTTAAAATCTAAGAAGTAGTGTAACTATTTTAATCATTTTTTAAAGTGATGTTACTTTTACATTTGATTCCTTTTTTTGGATTAATTTTCTAAATTTCTAACAGGTTATTTAATTTAATTTCATTTACTTCTTTTACATGTAACTTACTCTCCCCAACTTCCCATGTCAACGGAGGAAGGACGGTGGAGTGATTGGGAAATGAGCGACACCTGCTCCACTCACCGGTCTCGAGTCCCACGGAGGAGATCAGAAGGATACAAAAGAAGGGCGACGACAGTGAAGGACGAGAGAAGACCAGGTCTGGGTTTTATTTTGTGTTTGGTTTTGGTTGTGCGCATCAGTCATCTGCGAGGGGCTATCGTGCTGGTTTGTGTTTATTTGGTTATTAGTTTTGATTTGAATGTTCGCCGGTTCCCACTTCCCTCTTCCCATGATTATGAAGTTTTTATACCGTTACAGAATATAAATAAATATAATGGTATACATATAAGAATGTGTGTGTGTGTGTGTGTGTGTGTGAGAGAGAGAGACTGTGCAGAGCCTGAGTGCGAGTGTGGATGTGTGTGTGTGTGTGTGTAAGTGTGTGTGTGAGTGTGTGTGTTCTGTACCTTGACCTCCACGGTGAACGGGGGAACGCAGGCATTCTCAGCTCTCCCGACAATCACCTCCTCGAGTGGGTCCCACTCGTTGTATGCGCACACGGGGCAGTCCTCAGGTGTGTGCTCGGTTACCGAGGTGGCGGAACTCGAAGTGCTGCGGAACGCGTGTGACACCCATCCCGACACCGTGCGACTCACCTGTGCGACACAAACCAAATTCACAAATCACCACCAAACAACAGATATCAAGAAAGAGCAATGAGATTAAAGCAAGTGCGAATTACGGAGTGATCGCGATAATAACGCACTAACTGCGCTTGAACAGAATGATCTATCTCTTCTGTTCCTTTAGTTTCTGACCTCTGATCATTACAACTTTGCTGTCACTCATTCATAACATTAATTAAAAAATGTATTAAGATTGTTTAAAGCAGTGGTTCTCAAAGTGTCAGGCTCCCCCTAGTGGTTATGCAGAGGAATCACTAAACTAAACACATACATAATCGTTGACTTGATTGCAAAATAAATGCACAGACAATATTTAAACTGAACAGAGATGACATCACTGAATTCAATGATGAACTGCCTTTAACTATCAGTCTGCATTATTGACACACTGTTTTCCTAATGAATGTTGTTCAGTTGCTTTGACGCAATCTATTTTTTTTAAAGCGCTATTTAAATAAAGGTGACTTTGACTTTAATTTTAAACATTACAATATAACATTTCAGTAATCTATATAGCCAACCAGTCAACAGTTTTTGGACAGTAAGATTTTTTTTAATGTTTTAAGAAGTCTCTTTTGTTCACCAAGCCTGCATTTATTTGATCCAAAGTACAGCAAAAACAATTATATTGTTGTTACAGACATGCCAGGTTCCAACACCTACCAAGCACAGCGCACTCCCTCACCTGAATACTAATCACTCCCACCTGATCCTCATCCACCAGCAATCACCATATCACTACAAATACCACACACGCACCCAGTCAGTGTCTGGTCTTACCTGTATGCTTACTCTAAGGACTAACTCTATCTCTACTTACCTCTCTCCAGTGATCTCCAGAAGCTTGTGTGTGTGCACGCCAGTCCCATGGCCAAGCCGGCGCCCTATTCTGGTTCGGTGGAGGATTGCAGTGGATTCCTGCTCCAATGCTTGCTGGTCCTGGGGATGCAACCGCACTTATACCCTACCAAAAGGTCTAAAGTGGCCTTCCTGATATCTCAATTACTAGGTAAAGCACTTCAGTGGGCCGATTCAATTTGGACACAGAATAACCCAGTTATCCAGTCTTATTCTAGCTTCATTGACCATTTCCGATAAGTTTTTGGCAAACCAGCTTGGGACTCTTCTATTGGTGAGAACCTTTATAACTTGAAACAGGGAAAAATGTCTGTCAATGAAAATGCTCTAAAGTTCAGGACTCTGGGGATATATCCCCTTTCCATTCGGTGGAGAAGGCCATGGAGGATTACATCAAGGAGGTGCTGGCTCAGGGTTACATTCGTTACCTGAAACGCTGTCAGAAACTGGTCCACTCCTACCACCATCAAGAACTCCAACGATTCCTCGGCTTTGCCAATTTCTACAGATGCTTTATTCAAAATAACAGTTCCATCACCAACCCTCTAACTAACCTCCTCCGGAACAAACCCAAATCACTGTCATGGACCCCAGCCGCCACAGAGGCTTTCAACTCCCTCAAGGAGGCTTTCATGACCACTCCACTCCTGGAGCCCAATCCTGACCCCAATCGATCCCTCATCGTCGAAGTCAACGCCTCAACGACTGGAGTGGGAGCGGCCCTGTCACAGCAGCAGGGGAATCCCAGTCGCCTCCATCCATGTCCCTGTGCTGGCAATCAAGTTGGCCCTGGAGGAATGGAGGCATTGGCTGGAGGGAGCCAAACACCCTTTTCTAGTCCTCAAAGAGCCACAAGAACCTTGAATATTTACGTATTGCCAAGAGGCTGAATCCAAGACAGGCCTGCTGGGTGCTATTCTTCACCCGCTTCAACTTTTCCATCTCGTATTGCCCAGGGGCCAAGAACATTAAGGTATATTTCTAGGTATATGGGAAACACACGTTCAGCCTAAAATGAATAATTTAGGTGTAATTTTTGACTCTGCTCTTATGTTTGACCATCAGGTTAAAATGTGGTAAAAAATAGTTTTTATCAGTTAAGGACTATTGCGAAAATGAAATCTTTTTTGTCTGTTCTTGATCTGGAAACTGCTCTATATGTAGGAATTAGTCAATCTCTTATCTCAAGATTGCAGCTGGTTCAAAATGCTGCAGCGAAGCTCCTGGTATTAAGAAAAGGGAGCATGTTACACCTGTTTTGAAAAGGCTTCATTGGCTCCCTGTGAAATATCGGATACAGTATAAGGTTTTGTTATATGTTTATAAAGCTGTTCACGAGTTGGCCCCGTAATATATCAAGGATTTGGTGCTTATGAACTCTGGTAGATCTCAAAGGTCCTTTAATTGTTTACTGCTCTTTGTTCCAAGAACTCGTCTTAAAACTAAAGGTGATCGAGCTTTCTCAGTCGTTGGACCTAGACTGTGGAATGCTCTTCCCCCTGATATAAGATCTGCACCGTCAGTTGATGTTTTTAAAACTTGTGTGAAAACTTATTTGTATTCTGTTTCTTTTAATTCTTGACTTTGTCATTCCATATTTTGTTTTTTTGTTTTTTTGTATGTTTCCTTGCTTTTAGATGTACTGTCCTTTGGTCTACGTTGTAGTAGAAAGGGCTATATAAATAAACGAGACTTGAGACTTGAGACTATTAAGGCTGACGCCCTGTCCCGGTGTCATGCCCCCAAATAAAACCTAAAAGAACCTGAAACCATACTTCCTGAGAAAGTAATCGTCAGCCCCATTACCTGGTCCGCAGAGACCCTACCATCATCCGATCCCTCTGCCAACACTCCCCAATCAATACATCCCCAGGACACGGTGCACTCCACTCATCCACTCCACTCACACATCTCTTGGCAATGGTCACCCGGGGGTCAATGAAACCCTCTCGTTGCTAAGGGAACGCTTCTGGTGGCCGAACATGGCATCGGACATCAGAAGTTATGTGAACAGATGTAAAGACTGCGCCATCTCCAAAAGTCCAAGCCATCCACCATCAGGCAACTTCCACCCTCTGCCCGTCCCTAATTGCCCATGGTCACACCTAGGGGTGGACTTTATCACTTATCATCCTCCTTCCGACAATAATACATGTATCCTGGTCATTGTTGACAGATTTTCTAAATCATCTCGTAGTCTTCTCCCTCTGAAGGGTCTACCCACGGCCATGGAAATGGCAGAGTTAATGTTTAACCATGTCTTCAGATACATTGGCATTCCAGAAGACATCGTCTCCGACAGAGGTCCCCAGTTCATCTCCCGGGAAAGCATTCCACTCAATCCTAGGTGTGGCCATCAGTCTGTCTTCCGGATACCATCCCCAATCCGATGGGCAGACAGAGAGGAAGGCTCAGGAGATCGGCCGCTTCCTCCGTACCTTCTGCCTTGGCCACCAGGACTCTTGGAACCAGTTCCTAGGGTGGGCCGAGTACGCACAAAACTCCCTGCGACAACCCACCACCAGACTCACTCCATTCCAGTGCGTGCTCGGCTACCCACCACTGCTCTTCCCGTGGTCAGGTGAAGCCTCGGACGTTCCCTCCATCCACTACTGGTTCCAAGAGAGCGAGAGGGTCTGGGAAGCGGCTCACCATCAACTGCAAGGGGCTCTACGTAGGCATAGGATGACAGCCGACCTTCGCCGATCTGATGCTCCGGAAAACCAACCTGGTCAGAAGGTCTGGCTGTCCCCCCTGGACATCCGCCTCCGCCTACCCTGCTGCAAGCTGAGTCCCAGATTCATTGGCCCCTTTCACCATCTTAGAGCAGATCAATCCGGTCACTTTTCAAACTCCAATTACCACCTGAGTACCGGATTCACCCCACTTTCCATGTGTCACTCCTCAAGCCTTCCCATCCCTCTGTTTCTCCCTCCACAGAACCTGGCATAGCCGAAGCTTAGAGTCAGTATAATTTGGAATTTTTGGAAAATCAATTATAGAAATTAATACTTTTATTTAGCAAATATTCTTTTAATTGATCAAAAGAGATGATAAAGACATAATTTTATAAAAGATTTATATATCAGATAAAAGCTGCTCTTCTGAACCTTCAATTAATCAAAGAACCCTGAAAATGTTATACTCTGCTGTTTTCAACATTATTATATTATTATATTATATTATCTTTTTTTTTTTTTTTTTTTTGGAGCAGCAAATCAGAATATCAGAATTGGTTTCTGAAGGATGGTGTGACTCGAGTAATGATGCTAAAAAATCAGCTTTGAAATCTCAATAAATTACATTTTGAAATATATTCAAATAGAAAATCTATTTTAAATAGGCTAGTGAAAATATTTCAAAATTGTACTGTTTTGCTGTACTTTGGATCAAATAAATGCAGGCTTGGAGAGTTTAGTGCTCAGTGATGTTAATTTCGCCTACTGGGTCCGAATAAAACATCAGATCATGCACAGACTATCAAGTCTCTTTGAGTTTAAATCTATGTTTATTCACATTAGCTCTTGAAAACCTCTCTTGACTTGTTCTGTATCTCTAATAAGTAAAAACAAGAACCCTGACCTGAAGTTGTCTATGACTGATAAACAGACGGACTAGTGGAAGTAACACTTACTCTGAAGTGATCTGTCTTTAGTCCTGTCCCCTGCTCGGCTTACAGTAACCCTCTTTCACATCACAATCAAATAAATCTCACTCCCTCATATTTTATGGCGTTTTTATTACCACAGTTTTACTACAAATACCATGGTTAAATTATGGTTAGTGTAGCAGAACGTTGTTTTACTATGGTTTCACTAGTAACCAATAATCATGTTTTTTCGTATTTTATATAGATACAAATCTTCATGTTCTATATTAATTTTACAGCATGTATTTGTGAAAATGTTTAGGCAGCCGCAGCACACACCACACAGAACACTGCACATTTCAAAGCACTTCAATGGACCTGTTTTGTCAATGTTACAAATATTTTTAATAGATCAATAATAAAGTACGACAGGCTTTTACAAAAGTTTTTATCACTTTATTAAAAATAAGCAAAACAAAGAAACGAGCGGCAGAAATGATTTTATGTTGGCCATTCTGAGTCTACACCATGCTTTTCCTATGAACGGGAAAGGACTGTTTTCCCCGAAGCTGACTCACCGAACAAGTCAATGCGATGAATTTACATGGTATTAAAAGGGGTGTAATCTACGCCCCTGCATGCCTATGCCTGTCTGTGCAGCATCTCTCTACAGCGAAGCTGTGCAGTTTGATTACTTTAAAACACAAAGACATTTTGGCTTTAACTTTTCTGATTCTAAGCATTTTTACTGACAAATCACAGGGCAGCCTTGTCAATATTGTTTGTTTACGTCTGTGAGTGATCCGTTATGTGTGTCTGTGTGTGTGTGTGTGTGTGTGTGTGTCTGTGTGTGTGTGTGTGTGTCTGTGTGTGTGTGTGAGTGTGCAGTACAATCCTTGTAGGCAGAACTAGTTTAGAACAGCTATAGTTACAGCATTAATTGTGCTAGTGATCGAGCGGTAATGGAGCACTCTGAGAGCGAGCGAAATCCAGAATTCTCCAACCTTCAGAAAATCCCCGCTTCAGTCAAAATCACGCTGTTCTGCTCTCGGTGCACTTTGATCTCATACACTGCTTTGGGGTGGCAACTGGGGTGGCAAAGCTCATTTTTAGGGTGGGCCCTAGGAATTGTCCTAAACTTCCCTCTCCTTACAGTGCCTCTGGTTGCAGGTTCCCTTCTTGAACTGTTCAATACATTTACACAAATGTACACATCTCTTGTAATATGACACATTACTAAAACATGTTTTTTACAGAATCTGTAGTTTTCAGCAAAATAAGAGATCAGCTGGTTTTAGTCTTAAATGTACAAGGGTTTCTCTTGCAAGTGCACCACAAAATATGCATTTATAAGCTAAATTATTACAAAAACCTTTAAATATTATTGTATTTGGATTGTTCTTCTACATCTTTTTAACAATACATCCATGCATACTCTGCAAAACAAAGTTTGGGATTATTTTCATCTGTTTTACACAGTATATTTGCAAAACAAAACTGCTGTTTTACAATTTTGAGCATGTGGTAGTTTGATTAGAGTTGATTGTAAAGCCATTGCTGCCAGTCACTTGATTGTGAGCCTTTATAATGTACAGTGTTGATCTAAAAGCAAACTAGGCTCTAATTGAACATACAATTGTGTATTTATACGTAGATAACCCTAAAAAATTGTTTAATTCGATCAACAATCTTTTAAACAGAAATAATACTTCCAATGTTTCTGCTCCTGTTCAATTATGTAACAGGTTTCTTGTGTTTTATGGTAATAAGATTGAGGGGATAAGAGATCAGATTACTACTACAAATACATGTGTTACCCCAAAATTAAATAAGATAGAATTCTCTGGTGTCTATCTTTCAGAATTCTCCACGTTAGATTCTCAATCCCTGTGTAATCTGGTTTTAAAAATGAAAGCTACCACCTCAAATGTTGATCCCATACCATCTAGTTTGTTTCAGTCATGCTTTTCTTCATTGTGTCCGACTGTTTTGAGTATTATAAATGACTCTCTGTCTTCTGGTGTTGTGTCATCAGCACTTAAAATTGCCGCTGTAACCCCGTTCCAAAAACAAAAAGCTGTGACTTTGAGAATCTAACACATTTTCGTCCCATCTCTAATCTCCCTTTTATTGCTAAAATCTTCGAACGTATTGTTGCATCACAATTGCTCTCTCATCTGTCTGTAAATAACCTCTATGAACCTCTTCAATCTGGCTTCCGTAAAATGCATAGCACTGAGACAGCATTAGTTAAATTCACAATGACTTATTGATGGCTTCAGATTCTGGATACTTATCAATACTGATTTTGCTTGATCTCAGTGCCGCTTCTGACACTACTGATCATTATATCTTACTTTCTCGCTTAAAGTCTGTCTTTGGTGTATCGGACTCTGCTCTGAGTTGGTTTAAGTTTTATCTCTCAGATTGAAAACAATTCGTTGTGCTGGGTGGCTGCAGATCTGAGGTTGGCGTGGTAAAATATGGTGTACCTCAGGGTTCAATTTTAGGTCCTTTACTTTTTTTTTTTTTTTCTTTTTTTTTTTTATTGTTTGCCCATATAATCACATAGCATCAATAACATCAGTTTGTGTATTCATGTTACAGTATGTACAGTCTTACAACATAGGAGATAAAACATTAATAAGAAAAGAGGTCCTTTACTTTTTAGTCTTTATATTTTTACTCTTGGCCCACTTTTGAGGTCTCTTAGTCTTGATTTTCATTGTTATGCTGATCAGATATATATTCACTCAAAATATGATGTAAATGTGGCTGCTTCACATCTTTCTAACTGTAT
This sequence comes from Carassius auratus, assembly GCF_003368295.1. Classification (NCBI taxonomy): domain Eukaryota; kingdom Metazoa; phylum Chordata; class Actinopteri; order Cypriniformes; family Cyprinidae; genus Carassius; species Carassius auratus. The sequence continues at coordinate 571,394 of NC_039260.1, read as the reverse complement.
CACAGATATCAAAAATTGAATGTCTGTTAATTTTCTATGTCTAAAAAGTGATGAGACAGAAGTGTTGCTTATCAGTTCGCCTCAGAGTGAAATCTGTAGCCTAGCATGAGGATGGCTCTGTTATAAAGTTTCAATCTAAATTAAAAACCTGGGTATAATTTTTGATACTAATTTAACTTTTGATCTTCATGTACGTAATACTGTTAAAGTTTCTTATTTTCATTTCAGAAATATATCCAGATAACGGTCCATGCTGCCTTTTCCTGTAGCTGAAAAATTAACCAATACTCTGGTTTTCTCTAGAATTGATTATTGCAACGCCTTGTTAGCAGGAGCATCAAAATTTATTTTGAACAAACTTCAGTGGGTACAAAACTCTGCTGCATGTATTCTGACTAGGACAAGACATAGAGATCATATAAAACCTGTTTCAGAGACCTTACATTGGCTTCCTGTCAAATACTCTACATTCTGACACGTAATCTTCACTCGGCCGACGCTGGTCTTTTAGTTGTTCTGATAACGCACCTAAAAGCAATGGGTGATAGGGTGTTCCCTTCAGTTGCCCCAAAGTTATGGAATTCTCTGCTTGCACCATCCTTAAAAATGTTTAAATCTTTACTTAAAATGTATTATTTTAAGGAAGCATTTGGGTGAAAGGTGATCTTTGTGGTTGCTTATGTGATGTATTGTATGGGTTTACTATATGTCTTGGATACTTTTAAAATAGTTTTTAGGTTTATAAAAATGTTTGTAATACTTTTTGTATTGTGTTTATCATGCCAATTTTATCTATCTTAATTTTTCTTATGTAAGCGCTCTGAGAATTTACTTTTAAAAGCGCTATACAAAATAAAGTTATTATTATTATTACATGATGCAAGGTACGATGGTGAAACAACATCGTGTTATCAACGTTGATCCAATTTGCGAAATCGAAAGGTAACTTCACGTTGATTCAAACATGGTACCTGACGTTATTCTCAAAATGCATTTGAGAGTTTAACACTACAAACACATTCTTAAAATGCATTCTGTAAATGCGTAAAGACCCTCATCACACACTCACACACACACACACAGTGCTTTACTCTCTAAAGATATTCACCATAGCTCCGATCAGATGAGCAGCTTCTGCTCCTCGGCTCCCTCCTCTCAGACACCGCACACGCAGCATGTTGCTCTGGATCTGGATCTGGATCTGGTTCTGGATCTGGTTCGGGACTGAAGCTCTCAGGCAGCAGCAGCAGTTCTGATCTGAGGCGCAGCGGGCACGCGCTTTTATAGTGCGCGCGCAGGTGGCAAGGCTCGCGGAGCGGAATTCTTGAAGATAAACTGCAGCAGAAGAAGAAACTCTGACAGCAGCACATTCTTATCCCACCCTTACGATAAATAAACATGATTTACTACAAATAAAACCAAAAAAACTATATGGTTAAACCATATGCTTACCACATATTAACCGTGGTTTTGCTAGACTACCCATAGTTTAACTGTGGTATTTGAAGTAAAACTATTACAAATGGTAGCCTAAACAATATGCCAAAAAAAAAACTATGGTTACTACACTTTTACTACAATAGAACAATGGTTAATTTTCATAAGGGCAACGAGTCTGAGCTGCATTTAAAAGATGCAACGCCACTCCGTGCATTCACTACTGTAATTACTGCCAGCTGCTGGATAATAATAATAATAATAATAATAATAATAATAATAATAATAATAATAATAATAATAATAATAATAATAATAATAATAATATTGACTTTCACACGGAGCCGTCCTCAAGGAAGACATATGAAAAAAGTAAAGATCAGTAAAGGAACGAATGAAAATGCATCAGTTTAAATGATCAACTTTAAAACAATTAAAAGAGTTAAATGGCTTTAGATTAGATTCAGGTAAAGCTCTGTCAAAATAAAAACATACTGTGTTTGTAAAATTTACATAACTGATGCTATCTAGCAGTCAATGAGTGAGAGAGTTTAGTCCCAGCATACACCAACTCCTCTATTTTCTGTGAGAAGCAGAGAAGTGGAGATGCTGGAGAGAGGGATGATGTGTCTGGTGAGATGGGCTGTGTCTCTGGTGTTTCCGGTGGCTGTGATGTGTTGTCCTGGCTTCCCTTGCTGTTTTCCAGAAAGTCGTACTTGGGTGCTGAATCTTGTAGCTGTTTTGATAGATCACAGTCAGTCTGTGAGGAGCTCTGTGGGCAGGGCTCAGCCGGGATAGTGTCTATCAGCAGTGCTTGTTTTGTCTGCGTGGTGTTATCAGTGTCCTTGTGGGATATGTCAACCACATGATGACTCGGACCCGGTGTGTGTGTGCTGAATGGATTGACACACTCTGCTGAAGGATGACGAAGGGAGAAGTAGATATTGTCCTTAAACACTCCAGCACCAAGTTTGTTTGGGTGGAGGCCATCCGGTTTAAACAATTGTCTATGGCCCCAGAAAAGATTGAAGTTGTTGATGAAATTTATTCCTTTTATATTACAAGATCTTTGTAGCCATGTGTTCAGCCCAAGCATCCGTGAAAACATATTAGTTATTATATATTAGTTATATTAGTTATTATTATATTAGTTATATTAGTTATTATTATATTAGTTATATTAGTTATTATATATTAGTTATATTAGTTATTATTATATTAGTTATATTAGTTATTATTATATTAGTTATATTAGTTATTATTATATTAGTTATATTAGTTATTATTATATTAGTTATATTAGTTATTATTATATTAGTGGTCCACTGATGAATGACGGAACTTTGAGTCTGCAAAGTGTTTCAAGAGAGAGAGACCGGAAGTTTTAATTCCTTAAGGGGCGCTGTTGGCCTACTTCTAATAAAATGAAAGCAAAATACAAATATTATCTGTGTATTATGCACAAATACTATTTAGACTGTGTTTTGGATTAAATAAAGCAGTAATTGATGAGATAAAATCATGGGTGTGTTTTGATTTAAAGTTGAGAATCTATCCTCGGGCGCACGCATCTGGCCCTAAGTTAACTTCTTGTGTTTGCTTATCAGTCTGGCTATGGTCCCGTCTACAAACGCAGTTAAAGTCAAGGTGATGAGTAGACTGAAGTTGGCCTCAGGTGGTTGTGCTGTGGGATGTGTTTCCCATACATTTATTTATTTGTGGCGCTCACAATATCAAAACTGATACATTTTCCAAAAGGCTTCGTTGAATAAACATGAACAAATACAGCACGTTTAAAAATCAAAACAAGCCGCAAGTGTTTTATATCACTGTATTCCTGAAGGAAGGCTATCTTTAATTAGTCTATTCAATTTTCATTTCATCTTGCATGTAATATGCCTGATAAAGCAGCGTTTGTGAGCTCAGCGCCGCTTGTGCACAGCAGTTACTGAGGAAACCTGTTTCTCCTGCTAGCAGAGAATTAATGAGCATTTTCAGAAAGTCTGATTTACGCAGCAAACATATTTTGCTTGTTATCAAAAATAATCTACTCTAGAGGGACTGCTTAGCTGTTGTTAAAAAAACAGTATTGGACATCTAATTTTACAGAATTATGCCATTTTTGAAATTGAAAAAGATAGTATAATTTACAGTGAAGAACTGTAAACTGACATTCCCAGAATTCCCTGCGGTACATTTCAAATTTTGGTTGAAATAATTGTTTCTTTTTAGTTGTTTTTTTTTTAATCAGTTTTGTATATTAGGGTTGTGTGTTACACCTAATGTTGTTAAATGAATGTTTATCGCATTATTTCAGTTTCATGTGTGTTACCATGATGGTGTTTAGTGCTTGTATGGATCACACTGTGAACCTTCTATAGATGATATTATTTAAAAAGCAGCTTGTGATGGGCTTCGGTTCATCATGTGACTTTCTCATCACCAGCTGCATTGGGTGGTTATCAATGTGACAGTGTAAGAACAAGTAGGTTGCAGAACGAAATTATACTAAAAACATTCATAAGGGCACTAGACAAAGTTATCAGCTATATATCAATGGTTAAAAACTATAACAGTAATATGCATTGTTGCATGAATAATATACAGCTAATAAAATTATGCAACTATGGAGCCATGCTTTCATGTACATTCATAATCCTGTGAAACTCTTTTGGCTGTTGATGTTAATAATGTGTTTTAATGTCGGTAATAATATCACCACCAACAACAAATCTAATATTCTCTCTGAGTTTTCATTTTCCTAACATGAATAAAACCAAAAATCATGGTTATTGTATCCACGGTAACCACAAATTAACCATGGTTTCATAACTTCAAAATAATAATTTACAAAGAAGTATTAAGATCATATTCCTTTTTTGGTTATAAAAACAAACCTAAGCAACAATAGCCAATCAAATCACTTAAAATGCATTATATAAAAACAATGAGGCAAAAATTATTGGTTAATTAATAATTATATGGTTACATTCAATAACACCGTTAAAAAAACATGAGGGGATGAAGGGAAAGTTCTGGCCTAAAGGTTAGAGAGTCGGACTCACAGTCCAAAGATGGATTTTTGATGCTCTAAACAAGAGTTAAGTGGGAAAAGCAGTCTATAATATTCTTCGTTGTATTTTATTAGCTACTTATTTTTCAACATTTCAGTAAATCATTTTAGCAGTACTTGCAATGAACAGGGCTTATGGATGCAAGTAAAGTGATATAGGACTACAGAACTATGTTGGACAACCGATCGATGGGGATGATAGACAGACTAGACAAAGGTTTGTGGCATTCAAGTTTGTACTCACAGCTTCAACTATAAAAGTTTCCTTATTCATAAAATACAAGAAGAACAAATCAGTTATAGGCTACTTTATTCCATTTTTGCATAAATTGTTGCATTCAAATAAACATGACAGGTTACATAATAGTTTTGTGTTTTTCTCTAACAGAAACTCATTCTGCTTGTGTTTCATGAATAATAGGTGTATGTGGACAACACTGACATATGATGAATTATCTTGATGCTTTGCCAAACCACACATGCAGGACGTTACTGCGGTTTGTCAGATGTGCGTATTCAAGTCAAGTCAAGTCTGCTTTAATGTCCGTTCTTCTACATGTGCAGTACATACACACAGTTACTCTCAGACCCCGGTGCACACAGATAACATTAAAGCCTAAAAATCTAGATCAAATATGAAATGTAGATACAACTATACAATAAGGGAATGTAAAAAAAGACATCTAATAAAATTAAAAATAAAGTGAAATAAAGCGGCGCGAGGCAAATGGCAGATGAAAATGTAATGATATTTGAATTCTTTTCGTTGTTAGGATCTGTCATTCAGAAGCATGGCTTTACTAATCACCGCTACGCTGATGACACCCAACTCTACTTCTCATTCCAGGCAGATGACCCGACGGTAGCCGCTCGCATCACATTCAAGATACTGATGCTTGTCTACAGGACGACCACTGGCACGGCACCAACACACCTAAACTCACTGGTTCAATCCTATGTGTCCTGCAGAAGTTTGTGTTCTTCAACTGAACGACTCCTTGTGGTGCCATCCCAAAGAAGTTCACAATCACTCTCACTGACCTTCTCCTGGACTGTGTCCAGCTGCTGGAATGACCTCCAGATCTCAGTGAGTCATCTTCAAGAAACATCTAAAGACAAAAAAGTGGTTTGCCAGCACTTAACCAACTAATGATAGCACTTATCTTTTCTTTTCTTTCATATTCTTATAAAAAAAAAAAAAAAAAACCTGTCTCTGTGTTCTGTACTAGACTAACGGAGACGTGTCATGGCGCTTGTATTCTGTTGTTGTTCTCTTGTTGACCTGACTGCTTCTGTTGTTCTCATTTGTGAGTCGCTTTGGATAAAATCGTCTGCAAAATGATTAAATGTAAATGTAAAAATGAACGCACCTTCAGCACAGTGTTTTTATGTTAGAGAAAAGTGCTTAACATCTCACAGGTTTTTTTTGTTTTCTTTCTGAGAGCAAATGAAGATTAATTCAAATTTGATTCAGGGCTGAAGATGCAATAAAATCATATGATCTGTATTATTATGTATGGTTTGGTGAAGATGGTCAATGATTAACACACATGTGAATGAATCAGGCTTGCAGCTCAATAACACATGACTCCAGCGCACTTTTCAGCCTTAAAAAAGTGTTGAAAATACATAGAGAGGATTATGAATATGTGCAATAGTAAGAAACCTGCAAGTTATCTCCTCAGGAGAAGTGTTGTGGTCACTTCTTTACCACTGGGTTAGCTCTTTTGATCATGAATGCAAAACTAACTCAGTCACGCTGATTTCCAAGTGTATCTTTATTTGATTGGTTTGACCTGACATGCAATCACACTCAACAAGTTTAACTAGAGAAACACAGCCCAAGAGCAGAGCGAATAATCAGCCAAACGTGGTGTGAACGCA
>NC_039260.1:542500-560000 GCF_003368295.1 Carassius auratus | reverse complement strand
ATGGAGGGTTTTATTGAGGAGGCCTTAAGTTCTGGATTCATTTAGCCCTCCACGTCACCAGCTGCAGCAGAATATACACCAAACTCGACCTACGGAGTGCATATAACTTGATTCTGATTGAGAAAACTTGGAAAACTGCCTTCCTCACCACTAGGGGCACTATGAGTATCAGGTCATGCCGTATGGACCTGCCAACACCACCAGCTCTCTTCCAGTCTTTCATCAATGAGATATTCCGAGACTTACTAAACCATTACGTAATAGCCTACATCGACGACATCCTGATTTACCATGAGACCATGTTTCATCATGTTTTCAGGAATTATGGCATCCCAGAGGACATTGTTAGTGACAGTGGCACCCAGTTCATGGAGAGCATTCTGCAAGCACCTTGATATTAATGTCAGCCTCACATCAGGTTACCACCCACAAGCAAACGGACAAGTGGAACGGTTAAATCAAGAACTAGGCAGATACCTACGATCTTATTGCAGCTAAGAACAGCATCGATGGTCAGAATTCCTCCCTTGGGCAGAATATGCACAGAATTCACTGACTCACTCATTAACAGGTCTAACTCCTTTCCAGGGCATCCTTGGATATCAAACCTCTATGTTCCCGTGGTAGGGCGAACCATCATCGTTCCCTGCGGTGGACGACTGTATTCGGCGTAGGGAGAGGGTGTGGGACAATGCCCATGTACACCTTCAATGAACTGTACGAGTACAGGAACTCCAGGCCAAGAAGCGACACCCTCCCTTCAACCAGGACAGCAGGTCTGGCTCTCCACAACCACCTCAAGTTGCAGCCACCAAGCAGGAAGCTCAGCCCAAGTTATGTTGTTCCTTTCAAGATTCTACGAAGAATAAATTGTCACATTCCAATTAGAGCTTCCTGCTAACTACTGTATCTCTCCATCTTTCCATGTTTCACTGCTTAAACCGGTCCGCCCAGATGCTGACCCCATCATGAGACTCAGTAACCGCCACCGCCGCTGGACGTTGATGGAGCACCAGCCTAAAAGGTTAATGAACTACTGGACTCTAGAAGGAGAGGGCATCAGCTCCAATACTTGGTGGACTGTGAGGAGAGGTCCATAGTGCCCTCTACATCCCTGAAAGACAGCGGAGACCAGGACAACTAGAGCCCAGATACAGATCCCCTGTAAAGACCTTGTCTCAGAGGAGCACCAGGACAAGACCACAGGAAACAGATGATTCTTCTGCACAATCTGACTTTGCTGCAGTCTGGAATTGAACTACTGGTTTCGTCTGGTCAGAGGAGAACTGACCCCAACTGAGCCTGGTTTCTCCCAAGGTTTTTTTCTCCATTCTGTCACCGATGGAGTTTCGGTTCCTTGCCGCTGTCGCCTCTGGCTTGCTTAGTTGGGGTCATTTCATCTACAGCGATATCATTGACTTGATTGCAAATAAAAACAGACACTATTTCAACTGAACAGAGATGACATCACTGAATTCAATTATGAACTGCCTTTAACTATCATTTTGAATTAATGAGACACTGTTTTCCAAATGAATGTTGTTCAGTGCTTTGACGCAATGTATTTTGTTTAAAGCGCTATATAAATAAAGGTGATTGATTGACTGATTGATGGGAAGCCGCCAGCGACATTCTGGATCCCTCTCACACGGAGGACTTTCACTGAGCCAGAACCAATCGACCAGCACCATGACCACACATTGCGAAGTATTGCCAGTTTACCTGCCTTTTCCTAGTGATTTATTCAGACTGCCTGTTTGTGTATGATTCTGCCTGTTCTGCCTGTGTTTGACCTATTCGCCTGCCTACTCGTCTCTGTCTTTTGAAAGTGAAAGTGAAAGTGAAATTCAGCCAAGTATACTCATACTCGTACAATTTGTGCTCTGCATTTAACCCATCCAAAATGCACACACACAGAGCAGTGAACACACACACACACACACACACACACACACACACACACACACACAGAACAGTGCTGCGGCGCCCGGGGAGCAGTTGGGGGTTCGATGTCTTGCTCAAGGGCTCCTCAGTCGTGGTATTGAAGGTGGAGAGAGAACTGTTCATGCACTCCCCCCACCCACAATTCCTGCCGGCCCGAGACTAGAACCCACAACCCTACGATTGGGAGCCCCACCCTCTAACCATTAGGCCACGACTTCCCCCCTTTCTGAATTCCCTTTGTGCATGTTGAAAGATCGCATTACTGCACTGACTGTCTGCCTGGTTTAACAACTCTCTCTATAAAATCTTTCCCTAATAAACTTCTGCAAATGGATTCTAATACTGCCTCAGCCTCCTCGTTACAGAGAATTATAATGATAACCAGTGTTGGGAAGGTTTCTTTGGAAATGTAAACAGGTTACAGATTACAAGTTACTCTATTTAAAATCTAAGCAGTAGTGTTTCAATAATTTCAATAATTTGAAATTTCAATAATTTAAGTGATGTTACTTGTTACATTTGATTACTTTTCTTAATGTGTGTGTGTGTGTGTGTGTGTGTGTGTGTGTGTGTGAGAGAGAGAGTGTTCTGTACCTTGACCTCCACGGGGGGACGCAGGCGTTCTCGGCTCTCCCGACGATCACCTCCTCGAGCGAGTCCCACTCGTTGTGTGCGCACACGGGGCAGTCCTCGGCCGTGTGCTCGGTTACCGGCTCGTCTGCGGTGAGCGGGAACGCGGCGGTGGAACTTGAGGTGCTGCGGAACCCGTGTGACACCCATCCCGACACCACGCGACTCACCTGCGCAACACAAACCAAACTCACAAATCACCACCAAACAAGTCCATAAGTGACTAAATTAGTCAAAGCAAGTTCTTTAGTTCTTCACGTTCTTTAACGAAAAAAGGTGAAACTATTTTAATTCAGAAGTTGCTAGAAAAGTAAACGTGAGAGTTTTAGTTTTGAAACAGTACTTTTTTGTAAAACAATTTATTTTTAACTTATTTATACTTACTATAATCATTAGACAAAACATAAAAAATGTTGGGAACACTTTATTTTAAGGTGCCTTGTTACATGTACTTACTACTATAATAGCAATCAATTATTAATTTTGCACTCATTTGTAAGTAGCTTTGGATAAAAGCGTCTGCTAAGTGATTAAAGTTAAATGTAAATAATAACATGCAAACCCTAATCCTAACCCTAACCATACAGTAAGTACATGTAGTGACAGCTGTGCTGTGCTGTCACTCATTCATAACACACGATCTCCAACTCCGACATGAACATCAAGACAGTAAATCAAAAGACAAATAAAACGATTATAGTCTCAGAATCCATTGAAGAGTTTAACACTAAAAATATATTTTTAAAATGAATAAATAATTATCTTTAATAATTATGATGGTAGGTGTGAGTTTCTGTAAATGCATAAAGACCCTCATCACACACTCACACACTCACACACAGTGCTTTACTCTCTAAAGATATTCACCATAGCTCCGATCAGATGAGCAGCTTCTGCTCCTCGGCTCCCTCCTCTCAGACACCGCACACGCAGCATGTTGCTCTGGATCTGGATCTGGTTCTGGTTCTGGATCTGGTTCGGGACTGAAGCTCTCAGGCAGCAGCAGCAGTTCTGATCTGAGGCGCAGCGGGCACGCGCTTTTATAGTGCGCGCGCAGGTGGCAAGGCTCGCGGAGCGGAATTCTTGAAGATAAACTGCAGCAGAAGAAGAAACTCTGACAGCAGCACATTCTTATCCCACCCTTACGATAAATAACCATGATTTACTACAAATAAAACCAAAAAAACTATATGGTTAAACCATATGCTTACCACATATTAACCGTGGTTTTGCTAGACTACCCATAGTTTAACTGTGGTATTTGTAGTAAAACTCAATGGTTATAGAAATGGTAATCAATACGCCAAAAAAAAAAAAAAAAAAACTATGGTTACTACACTTTTACTACAATAAAACAATGGTCAATTTTCATAAGGGCAACGAGTCTGAGCTGCATTTAAAAGATGCAACGCCACTCCATGCATTCACTACTGTAATTACTGTAACCAGCTGCTGGATAATAATAATAATAATAATAATAATAATAATAATAATAATAATAATAATAATAATAATAATAATAATGACTTTCACACGGCGCCGCCCTCAAGGAAGACAAATAAATTAAGTAAAGATCAGTAAAGGAACGAATGAAACTGCATCAATTTAAACGATCAACTTTAAAACAATTAAAAGAGTTAAATGGCTTTAGATTAGATTCGGGTAAAGCTCTGTCCTCTATATAAACCGACTCACTGACTGTAGGCTATACATGATCAGAGATTTTTGCTCTTGTCGACATGTGTTTGTTGTGCATTTGTTTTAGAGAGCTCAGCAGAAGAGCATCACTGCATGTCAATGAGAGAAAAACACAAGAATATTGACCAGCTTTCCAGACAGAGAAGAGGATAACATACAGAGTCATATCTCTGAGGTGAAGAAAAACATAATTCTGATGTTCAGCTCGTTTCAAACTTACATTTACAAGACTCCAATAATATTAACACCTTTATCAGTCTTAATGCTACTTACAGACAAAAGTTGTGTAAGAAAGAAAACTAACAGTCATGTTATCACTAGTTTCATCTGCGTAAAATGCTTATTTAAAACAAGCCAAGAGGAAAATATAGATAGTAAAAAGCAGTTTATGTACTGTGACTGTGAGCCAGAGGTGATTAGCAGTAAAGAGCTTATGAGCAACAGTGTGCAATTAAGTTTTTGCAAAGAAATTATAAATTGTTCAAAGGCTGAGCGTGTAATTTCTGCGCGAAGGGAAGGATCTGCACAAATACACCTTTCCGAAATCCACGTCAGCCAATGAGCGAACGAACCCTTAGCCACGCCCCCGACTCACGCCATTGGTCGAGCCATGGCTGTGGTGCAGGACTCTAAACAAATAACAGTAGCCTATTGTCAAAGCCCAAAAAAGAATGTTTTTCTCTAATTCAGAATAACATAAACAAGCTGTAAAAACTATTAATAAACTTAGCATTTATGATTGTATAAGTGAAGAAAACACTTATTGATGACTACATTTATTCCTTCTATAATGATTGATATAAATCTAAATTTACAGAAAGTGATTGTGATGTCTTCTTTTCCTTTTCAAAAGAAACAATTCCTATTATAGACTCTGATTTTAGAAATCTGATGGAAACTGAGACTGAGATTTCAGAATTAGACCCTGCTATTAAACATCTGTCTAATGGAAAGTCTCCAGGTAATGATGGCATCAGGGTGGAAATATATAAACATTTCTGGCCCGAAATAAGAATCTTAGTTTTCAAAGCATTAAAGGAATGTATAGATAAAGCAGAATTATAGCCATCAATGAAGCATGTTTAAACAGTTCCAAAGTCAGACAAAGATCAATTATTTTGAGACAACTGGAAACCAATAACTCGTTTATGTAATGATTTCATGTTTTTGTGAATAGACTTAGGAAGGGTCTATTCAGTCATATTAGACTAGATCTTGATTCTATTTAATTCCTCAGACAAGCTTCCTTCTATTTCTAGACTTCTTCAAGGCATCGGATACCCTTGAACACTATTTTTTTGTTTAGATCCTTTATTAGAATTTTTATTATGGAAAATAAAACATTATTTGGTGAAAGAGTATGAACATGGAAGTTAGAGAGCCATTGATCTTGAATCTCCTCTTGATATATTCACAATAAAAATGTGTTTAACAAAGTCACTGATGTCAGAATGTCAACTGATGGAACAGCAGGAGATTAGAAGAACAATTCAACTTATGCGAAAACATAAAAAGAGGTTTTAAAAAAAATACAAATATGAGAATGCTGAATGAAATGATTGAGCTGGTTATCTTTAATTTGGATGTGCAATCTCTCACAAATGATATCAGAGCTTTGACACTGCAAACGTCTGCCACAAAACCTGAAAAGCCTTAAAAGGCAGGAATGAGATACTTTCAGTTAGAATTTACTCAACAGTTAAGACTGTCACGTATGTGTGCTTTTTGCTAACTGTACGATGATTGTGCAGGAAGTGCATTTTGCAACAAAGTTTCTTAAAGTGTTGTATTGTGATATGTTTTATCTCGTCATTAAAGAAATTATGCTATGAAGTTTAGAAATAGTTATTTACTTAGCCTACGCCTTTAAGATGTTGTAATTGTTTAGATTAAAACGAGAGATAGATTAATTTGCTTTAATTAAAAAGATACAGCAAATATGATGTAAACTTCATCTCAATGTATGTTGCTTACGAGAAATGTTAAATTTTCATTACAGTAGATGCACTTGTAACAGGTTATTACTTTTATTTAGTTATTTCCCAAAAGGTGGCAATAGTGTATAAGAATTACTGCATAATAAAGTCTGTTTTACGTCTGATAACTTCTGTTGAGCTGTGAAGTTAGGGTTGAAGTGAAGTACAGCACATTAATGTTCAGTTTGATTGAATGCTACCAGAAGAACAGAAACACTGACAGCATGATTTCTGCAAGAATTACTTTTCTTTCTTGTTTCCTTGTGATCTCGACATAAAAGTCATTTTAACAGAAATAAAGTTGTATTTATATTAGATATTCATTAGACATTCAACTTTCAACATCGACTGGCATCGAGAACAAAGTCGTTCTGAGCAAACATGCTTAGGTTTATTAATTTATAACATTTGGCACCAGACATTTTAACTGAAATATAAAGGCTGTGATATTAATGTTGAGAGATGGGATTTTAAGCCTAATATTTTTGGAGAAGTTTTCATCCTTATTAATTGAAAGAAACGAGTGATGATCTAGTGCTTCATTTGAAGAACTGTGGTGCACTGACAGTATAGTTTTATATAATTAGAGTACATAGAAATCTTAAAAAATTACATTTTTAACTTTGATAGACCTCAATAAGACATAAAACATCTAGAAAGGATTAAATACAACCACAAATCAGAAGTTTGTTAAAATGCAATAAAATCAAGATCTTATAATAAAATCTTAATTCTATTTCATCTTTATTTGACTGACAAAAGTGCAGAGAAAAGATTTTCAATGTTTTCACTGACCAAATAATTGGGACAGAGACACGTTTAACACTGTGTCACATCAACTTTGAATTACAGTGTATGATTGTTTGTAAGTCGAGGATACTAATCATTAAAGTTTTGCAAGCAACATTTTTGCCCAATCTGGGTTTACACAAGACTTCAGCTGCTCATCAGTCTGTGGTCATCATTGCCTGATGTCCTTTCCATGATGGGTCATACATGTTCAGTATAGGAGACAGATCTGGACTGATCGAGCACATTCACTCTGTCTCTACGAAACCATGCTGCTGTAGCACATGCAGAATATGAGCTGGCGTTGTCTTGGTCTAATAACCATGGACTTCTCCTGAAAGACGTCATCTTGATGGCAGTATATGTCTCTGTACAATGCCAGAGTCAGTGTTATCCTCACACATGCCTCTTGCTCTGATAAACTCCATGTAATGACAGATGTTTGCTCTTGCATCCATCACTGGTGAAAGTCTGGATTGGTCTTTGGGACTGAGAACTCGTGGTGTCACTGCATAGAACTGATGTATAGCTTTCTGATGAGCCAAACCTGATACCCTGACCCTACCCTATCCCAATTTCCACGATTGGACCATGTGTCATGAAATGAGTTTTTGTAAAATTCAGAGAAATGAGCCATTGTGCTTATCATAAGGAAGCCAAAAATCATATCTTTGAGGCACATGGAAAAAGTATTGAATAATAGGAACGTCTTAGAATAACTTTTATGTTCCACAGAAGAAAGAAAATCATCCAGATTTGGAAAGACATGAAAATGAGTAAATGATTACTCAGTGATAACTACATTGTTATGAAGTTCTTGATTTTTGTGAACTCTCCCTTTGAGTAAAATTAAATGCAAGACTATAAGCATCAAAATATACTTAAGATATTACTTATTTTAACTTTTAATATTACTGGATTATAGATCACCGTGTTCTCTTTCATTTTTATTCCTGCATCTGATAAATGACAGAGGTAAGAGTGATATTTATATATCGCCTTTGCTTGTGGGAAACAAAGATGTGAACGGAGGTTTTATGAATATTATTTAGTCAGAATAATTTGACAACACCGCACAACTCCACTCTTTGGAACAATAGGGCTGTGATTATTAATATAAATCTCTGTTTAAAAGTGATTGGTATTGCAAAGGCATTGTTTTTTATTAGTGATTTATTAGATGATAATGGCTTTTTCCTATCTTATCATAAACAAATACAGAGTTAGAATTACAACTAAAGGTTATAATAAGGTATGCAATACTATACCCACTGGATTGTTAAGAGTAATCCTAAGCGTTTTCTCTGATCTTTTATCTAGAGCTGTAGTTTCCCTGGCCTCTTTGAAGATATGTAATGTTGACCTTTTAGACAGTAAGAGTAATAACAAACGTATTTACTAAGTGCTTAATCAGTGTTATTTTCTGGGAGATGTTGAAACCTTAGTAAAGGACAAATCTTTTACCCATTATATGACATACCCAGCTGCTCCAAAGGTCAAGGACACGCATCACTAAATTATGTTTAGGATTTCCTCAGTTTATACAAAACTATTTCATTCCTTGTGGATCCTTGTGGTTTCTGTCCTTCTTTTAACAACTTGAAAGAAGACAAGGGAATATTGTTGCGCTCAGATGAAAGCTAGTTGTAAGTCCAGGTGCGTGAAAACCAGTAAAATGTAGAAGAGACTGTAGATGGTTCGCACTCTGAAAGACTAGACAAAGTCTTTAACAAAAAGAATCAATCATTTATTTAGAGCAATTTTGCAATTTTTCAAGCAACAACTTGAAAGAAGAAAGAACACTTGATCACCAGAAGGCTACTTCTACATTTTGGTTTAATATACTGTACTTAGCTGGCTGTCAGTAAAAATGGAGATTATTCCATTTCCAAAATTCCAAATTTTCAAAAGCTTAAAAAAAACATAATAGGAATTCTGAAAAGTTATGCTTTTGTCAAAATGTTTATTACTTTAGTGTCTTTTTCCTTGTAATGTCTACATCAACTACATCTTTGTTTTCTTGCTCCTTGTGTTTATTTATTTATTTTCTTCTTCTTCTTTAATGTAAACTCTGTGTTAGCTCAATGGAAGTGTCTTCTTGTTATGTACATTAAAAAGTGTCTTCTTTGCAGTTTCGTGTTTTCTTGTCGGAGAAGAAACTTATGCTACAGTTGAGCACAGACGTTTTTAATGCACGTTTTTAGAATTTATGCACGTCTTGGCGTTTCCATCCGGTGTTTTTTATGCGATATCCCAAAATGCACATAAAAATAGGTGGATGGAAACATAGCTAGTGTTTTTAGTTTGACACGAAATTAGCTATGGTTATTCAGAATAAGACCTAAAAACCTAAATGCTTCAGCTTTAAAGTTGTCCAAGTCTTGATTTTATTTACTTTTAGTCTTAAAGCTACAGCAGCCATTTTAAATCTTCTGCAATACATCTCCATCGCACGAGTTTATTTATACAGCACATTTCATACACAATGGTAATTCAAAGTGCTTTACATAAAAGAAAGTAAAATACTCATGAAAAAAATAATCACAAAAATAAAACAAAGAATTTTAAAACTTTGGAAATTATTTTTTAAAAATACTTATTTAAAATGAATTTAAAACATTTAAAAATGTAAAATGATTTGACATAAAATACAGTGAATATGTAAAATACAGTGCAATCAGTTCGAACATCACAAGTCTTGACTGGAAACAAAACCTCTAATTCTTGCAATGTTTTTTAAATGATAGTATGCTGATTTAGTTACTGCTTTGACATGACTACTGAAACTCAGACCGGTCTCCAGAATCACACCAAGATTCCTGACTTGATTTTTAGTTGTTTGACCCCTAGAGTCAAAGTATGCATTCACCTTGAACACTTCATCTTTGTTTCCAAATGCAATGACTTCAGTTTTTTCCTTGTTTAACTGAAGAAAGTTCTGGCACATCCAGCTATTCATTTCACCAATACATTGGCAGAGGGAGTCAATGCGGCTGTAGTCATTTGGAGATAAGGCTAGGTAAATCTGGGTATCATCAGCATAGCTGTGATATAGGCAATTTGGTTCTTTCTCATTATTTGACTTAGTGGAAGCATATACAGGCTAAACAAGAGCGGTGCTAGAATCGAGCCTTGTGGGACTCCGCATGTCATGGACGTCCACTTAGACTTATGCTCTCCTAGACTCACAAAATAGCCTCTCCCTTGTAAGTATGACCTGAACCATCCAGTACAGGTACAGGAATTAAATAAACTAACTGAACCGTATCGAATATGTCATACTGTATGTGTCAGGTATTGGTAAGGGAGGAACTCAGGTGCAGACAGGGATTCTCAAACAAAGGGTTTATTACAAAAAGGGGAAAACAAAACCCACGAGGGGGAAAACACGGAGCAAGGTAAAGACTAAATAACTAAAACAGGACTGGACTAACAAGATAAACAAGGAATCTAAATACTAACTATAAACAAACACTCACGGTAATACAAACACTTCTTTAAGGAACAATCACAGAGTGGAACAATCACAATGACAATGAACCGACGCAAGACAGAGCACACTAGGAGATCTAAATAGGGGGAACAATCAAGACACGACAGGTGGCACAGATGGGACAATCAAGACACGACTAGGTTAACAAGGGGGGCGGGGCAAGGGAACGACAACACAAGCACATGGCCCAAAGACAAGGCCATGTGCTTGAACACAAAACACGGGTCTGCCATGATCCTGCCTCAAGACTAGGAAAAATCAAGGACACGAGGGCAGGATCATGACAGAACCCCTCCCTTAAGGAGCGGCTTCCAGACGCTCCTCAACGGAACATCAAACACGGGACATGACTGACATGACAGACTGGGATACCGACACAAACCAACAAGACATGACAAATAATAACAAAGGCAGACATGAATACACGACGGCAGGGTTAGGGTGACAAATCAAAAAAAACAAACAGGGAAGGGGAGGAGGCGGGACCACAAAGTTCATGGGGGACAGACCAGGGTGAGAGGGAGGGGTAGGGATTTTAGGAGGACAGGACGAAGGCTGACGACGGGGGGTACGGGCAGGTCTGGGTGGTGAGGGGCGGGGAGGGGTCTCGGGACAGCTGGCAGAGGACATGACAGGAGCAGACACGGGACGCGGGGCAACACTTACGGGACGCGGGGAGACGACAGCTGGACAAGGGGGAACAACATCTACTGGACACGGGGAGACAACAGGACACGGGACATCTACGGGACACGGGGCAATATTCACTGGACACGGGGCTACATCCACGGGACACGGGGCAACACTCACGGGACACGGGGAGACGACATCTACTGGACACGGGGGGACAACATCTACTGGACACGGGGGGACCACAGGACACGGGGGGACAACATCTACTGGACACGGGGGGACAACATCTACTGGACACGGGGCCACATCGACAGGACACATGACTACATCAGCAGGACACGGGGCTACACTCACGGGACACGGGGAGACGACATCTACGGGACACGGGGCCACATCAACAGGACACGGGGTGACAACGGCTGGACACTTGGGACTTCTGGGGACAGGGTCAGGGGACAAAACAGGACTGACGGGGACTTCTAGGATTTGGACAAGACGGGACAAATAATCAGAAAAGGCTTTAGCAGCAAGGATAATAGGCATCTCCTTATGAGAAGAGACCGACTGTACAAGAGTCTTTGCTGCAGAGTCGGCCGCGGCTCTCTCCTCCGCTCTCACGACTGCAGCTCTCCTCTTTGCCGACTCGGGCACGCTCACCGCTGCTGGCTCGGGCACGCTCACCGCTGCTGGCTCGGGCACGCCCACCGCTGCTGGCTCGGGCACGCTCACCGCTGCTGGCTCGGGCACGCCAGCTCTCTCCGCTGCTGGCACGGGCACGCCAGCTCTCTCCGCTGCTGGCACGGGCACGCCAGCTCTCTCCGCTGCTGGCACGGGCACGCCAGCTCTCTCCGCTGCTGGCACGGGCACGCTCACCGCTGCTGGCTCGGGAGGAGACAGGGTCACAGGACCGGCAGGCCCCTTCTTCTTCCTCTTCCTCCTCGGGCGCGGTGCAGAGGCTACAGCTGGGTCAGAGGCGGGTTGGGGGAGTTTGGTCTCGGACAGGGCAGTCTCGGACGCCGAAGACTCAGAAGTTGACTCCCATGAAAACCGTCTCCCTCGTTTCATGGGGAGACTGCTGGCTGAGGAGGGCACCTCAGGACTCTGGGAGGGGCTTGCCTGATCCCCCAGGGTTGCCACGGCCAGGACACGACCCTCAGGGATCGTTGGCAGCTGGGTAGGTGGAGGGGACCTCTGTGGCTCCTCCTGGGAGATGCTTTCCCACAGCCGGGCATAATTACGGAGGATCCACTCCCCCTCGGGCGAGTATGGGAGGGTGACCCCCTTCCTGTCGGTGGGGGATGACGTCCAGCACTGCCTCCGGAACTCCAACAGGTGTTGGAGCTCGGAGGACCTCCTGCCTGCTGAGTTCCTTCGTGGTCGGTTCATTCTGTCAGGTATTGGTAAGGGAGGAACTCAGGTGCAGACAGGGATTCTCAAACAAAGGGTTTATTACAAAAAGGGGAAAACAAAACCCACGAGGGGGAAAACACGGAGCAAGGTAAAGACTAAATAACTAAAACAGGACTGGACTAACAAGATAAACAAGGAATCTAAATACTAACTATAAACAAACACTCACGGTAATACAAACACTTCTTTAAGGAACAATCACAGAGTGGAACAATCACAATGACAATGAACCGACGCAAGACAGAGCACACTAGGAGATCTAAATAGGGGGAACAATCAAGACACGACAGGTGGCACAGATGGGACAATCAAGACACGACTAGGTTAACAAGGGGGGCGGGGCAAGGGAACGACAACACAAGCACATGGCCCAAAGACAAGGCCATGTGCTTGAACACAAAACACGGGTCTGCCATGATCCTGCCTCAAGACTAGGAAAAATCAAGGACACGAGGGCAGGATCATGACAGTATGTGATAGAATACTGTTTTACTTAACAAAGCTTAGTCAAATCCGACTGTGAGAAAACCAGGACAAGCAGAGAGCACATGAGGCTGAGAAACTGAAGAGTAGGCCAGTCATATAAAGAACAAAGTTTGTCACAAAAGGTATCAATGAGAGAAAGACAAGATCACACAAGACAACAGATCAATGGAATCGACTGACAGTCAGAGAGAAGGAAAACTAGAATTTCCACATTGAAAACCATGAAGACATAAAAGTGCATTTATAAAACAATCTCTAAATTGTGTGTTTTGTTATGTGGGTTGGGTATGAATGAGTCGTTCCAGAAGAGATCAACATTCCTGTTTGAGTCGAGGTGTGTCTTGAGCTGAACTCTGGACTTCATGAAGGAGCTTCAGTCCTCCAGAACTCGAGCAGAGTTCATACGCATCTTTGACTAATAATTTGTTCATTAGCCATTTTAAAGAGTCATGAAACCCAGTGTTTAAGCAGCTCTACAGAAGACCTCGTTTAGCTTAATTCAGATCAAGGTTGTTCTCATCTGATAGTGTCAGTGCAGTTAAATCAATAATAATACTGAATATAAACATATTAGTAAAGGCAGAGTACAGAAGTGCAGTATTTACCCACTGATCAAACCGCAAACACTCAAGAAGTAGGTCACTCGATGAACACGGATGATCTAGTATTCATTTTCCTGAAATATTGGACTGTACCAGTGCCACATTACAGTGTTTGTACAGTAGGGTTTCCAGTAAATACACGAGATACAGCTGACGGGTTTCCCTCGAACACACTGGACCAAGACTCAGATGTGTGACTCTCCCTCATTTGAGACAGTGACTATCAAGACCATAAACCTGTTTGATACTCAAGATCTAATTCACCTCTCTTCTGAATCCAGTTTACATAAAGAAATCGCAGCAGCAGGACGTTATCGACGCTCGTCTTCTCCCTCCTTCATACTGCTGTGACCTTGAGAAGTTTGGCCCGTTCTCCTGCAGTGCATTCTGGGAGTCAGGACTCTGTAAATACATCTTTACACTCATACAGACATCTGGCGGGAGCGGGATGTCACAATTATTTGCTGAGTGAAACTTGGCGTGTATTTTGAGGTCACTGGGGGTGATTTATCAGGAGACACTCGAAGCGCTGATAGCGACGCTTGTTTTGACACAACTCCTCGTTCAGAAAGCTCTGGAAATGATGCAACAGCTCTGGGAATCCAACGCATGTAAATATGTATGTAAAACTAAAATATGTCAAAACCTAACAGCGATAGAGTGATGACTGATATATGAGATCATGCACACTAGATATCAGCTTCAGAACACCGTCTTCTGTCTGTTTAATGATTGCTCTTACAGAGTTAGGGGCTCTCACCTGATTGATTGACTCTGTGGTCAATGATAAGAGTTTACAAGCGACCCTGACCTGATCTGACCCTGAAATGCAAAGTTTGCTTGTCCAAACAAATGTCTTTAGGTTGGCTTGAGAAAGTGATCTGCTACTTAAGCTTTTTCTTCTTTTTCTTAGACTAAATTTTTGAACTTTACTCCTCTTAGAGCAGGGGTAAAGGGTTAACTGACAAAAGATAAACTGTGAAACTTTGGCAAATCAGAATATTGAAGCCAAGTACTCAAGCAAAGGCACAACAACCTAAACTTTATTCAAACAAAGTGTAGAAGTATAAATAACCGCAGTGTGTGTGTGTATACATACACACATACATACATACATACATACATACATACATATATATATATATATATATATATATATATATATATATATATATATATATATATATATATATATATATATATATAAAGTTCATTTACATAATGAATAGGAAACCGTTATTGATTGTAACAGCAGCTGTATGATAATATTAGATATTAAACGGGGGGCAGAGCAAAGAGGCCACGCGATAAAAAGCTGTTGTGAAAGTTTTCACAAATCGAGCTCAATCTAAAACAATGTTCTTTTATTCCAGCAGTCTGTGTGTTTATTGGTAATAGACGTTAAACATGAAGAATGCTTTTCTTCCACATTCCTCACACTGGCGGACTCACGAAGGGGTTAACAGACCAGAGCTGCAGTGGAAACACTCAGATCAAGCTGAAGATCACTCCGGTGTCACTCCTCTAAGTGTCCAACTTCTGGAGCTACGGCATTACACAGTTAACCCACTGCGCAGGGCACCGTCGGAGTCACGTCTTTTCATGTTATTTTTGGACGTCCAACTTCTGTCCAAATTACGTCCAAAAAATTACCCAGTTCGAAGTTCAAATGTTGAACGTCAAGATATAGTGGACCTAGTTTGGAGGTCGAACAGATGTTCCGAAATGGTCATGTACCGACGGACCTGATATAGACCTGATCTGCGCGTCCAGTGTTTGAAGAGTCGCAGATCTCGTCCCAAAGGACAGCGTCACCTGAATTCACAAATCACGACGGGTTGGTATTATTTGCATGTCTATGACAGCGCACTGAGTATTTAGAGCAAAACGAAATCTGAATATCACACCGCTATCTTTACTGCGGTCTGAAAGCCACGGATTCCGGGTCACCTGGAGCGCGCCATCACACCCCAAACCCGCTTCTCCATCAACATGATTTATTCGGTTCTCCTCGGGTTGGCCGTTTCTTGCTTACTTTTTCTGTACGTTCGTTTCCCGTACTTTACTCAGGATTTCCTGTTCGTACTCAGAACGGTTGAGGTCGGGTGGCGGGTGAATCGGTTCGGCCGCAGATCGCCGTGCTACACGATTCTGGACCGGTTCACGGACATCACGCGGAGTCACCCGCAGAAGCCCTTCCTCGTGTTCGAGGGCCAGGTGTTCTCTTACCGGGACGTGGACCGGATCAGTAACAGAGTCGCGAACGCTTTGCGGGAACGCGCGCTCGTGCACCCGGGTCAGACCGTGTCGCTTTTTCACGGGAACGCGCCTCAGTACGTGTGCACGTGGCTCGCGCTCGCCAAACTGGGCTGCACTGTCGCGCTGCTGAACACGAACCTCAGGAGTCGATCTCTGCTGCACTGCTGCGACTGCTGCTGCGCCACGGCCCTCATCACTGATGCAGGTGAACACAGAACCTGATCGATCGATCACCAACCAATCAGTCAATCAATCAATCAATCAATCAATCAATCAATTGATCAATCAGCTCTGACTCCACACAGCACTGAACACCACCAGAACAACCATCCATCATACATCATACAACCATCCATCCATCCATCCATCCATCCATCTATCTATCTATCTATCTATCTATCTATCTATCTATCTATCTATCTATCTATCTATCTATCTATCTATCTATCTATCTATCTATCTATCTATCTATCTATCTATCTGTCCGTCTGTCTATCCAAATGCAATTCTTGCTCAAATTTGGGAGGCTTCTGATTGTAAATGTCTGTATAAATGCATGTGTGCATCACAATGGGATGAAGGACAGAGTTTCTCCTTTAAAAAAATGCTAAATAGAATTTTTTAATTTCCCAAAAATGTAATTGTTTAAATGCTATGAATTAATCTAAAATAATGGTAGTTATTTTAAAGCAACACGAGTGTAAATCAGCTCATATAGTTGAGTGTTCATGTGTTTGGGGGTAATACAAGTAACACCAGTCACGTAATCAGATTGTTTTTTTTCAAGTAACTAGTAAAGTAACATTACTTTTTAAATAATCAGGAAATATCGGAGTTACTTTTTCAGGAAATAACAAGAGTTACTTTGCCTCCATGTGTTGAGTGACAGCTCTGGTGTTGCCATGGTGACAGTAATCAGGAGTCAGTGCAGTGTGTGTGTGAACATGATCTCACTGTAGTTCTAGACTAAACATGAACATGTGTTTATCACCTCACTGCACAAAAACAGGTTCAGTGTTCCTCAAAAGGAATAAAAACAGTTAAATGCAAATTCAAAATATAATGCAAACCTGCAATAATTCAATGCTAATTAACATAAATATCCTTAATGTATTTAATCCCATTTTATTAACCAATGTGTTTGCTGCTGGCCTTCAATGATCCAATTCAACCATACTAGTAAGCAAAATGACTTTAGATAAACATAATTTTTCTTTATTGCTGAAGATTGTTGTACTTTTACATTTGCTAAAAATATAACTTTTTTATTATTAAGAACAAACAACCAAGCCCAGCCCAGATGAGAAGAAGTCATGTAAAAAACAAATGTAGCCTAGTCATGCAGTAAGTGATTTTTCAGGGAGTAACACAATATTGCGATGCACTACTTTTACAGTAACTGTCCCCAACACTGTGTAAGGGTTTGGTCGGATGGAAATGCCTGTGCAGGTTTAAACTAATCCACTAAATTCATGAGACACAGATGAACTGACTGGCTGCCGCTGTTTTAGTGACTGAAGTACCTCTATAGTGTTGTTCTGTGTTTGTGCAGATCTGGCTCCGGCGGTGGCTGAGGTTCT
>NC_039260.1:477500-537500 GCF_003368295.1 Carassius auratus | reverse complement strand
TCCAGTGCAAACGCAGACACATCAATCAGCGTCTCTGTGTTTTAGGTTAAAAAATTTAATTAAATAACCTTAAACTAACACAGATTAAATAAAATAGCTCATGCATGTCCAAATTCCCCGCTCCCGTAATATTAACAGTTTTATTAAAATGCTACCATCTGTTTTTATATTGTGTATTAACAGTAACGTTATACATATGTATATTGTTTGGATTAACTAGACGAGTAACGTTAGACAGACATGAATGTTTATTCATAACAGTACTGAAAATAAGTAAATATTGTAGCTGATGCTAAATGTCTAGCTAACAAGCTTGCTGGTGCTAACTTGAAGTAATTTTTATAAATAATGTCCAAATATTTTTATTCAACCACCTATATATATATATATATATATATATATATAGATTACATCTAGGGACAAAAGAAAGGATGTGATGTTCAGAACATGGTAACTACAGTAATTATCAAAGAGGGGAAGAGATGCACCCCGTTTGGCCAGAGGTGTTTTACACCACAGACAAGATTTGAGAAGGAAAAAATCATTATGAAAATATAATTATATTTTCCTTAAAATGTTCTTCCTAACTTCAGGCCTTATTATCATGTCATATATAACTGTGATGTTCTGTAAAACCACAAACTTTAAAACACTTTCACAGATCACAGATTCCAAAATAATATTTGGTAGCACAACTATTAATAGTTCTAATAATAAATCATCATATTTTCATGATTTCTAAAGATCATGTGACACTGAAGACTGAAGGAATGATGCTGAAAATGCAGCTGCACATCACAGAAATAGATTATATTTTAAGGATATTAAAACAGAAACCATTATTATTTTATTTTGATCATTTAGAATTATTACTGAAATACAACCTTTTTTGTTTCAAACAGTTCATTGAACAATAATAAATGAAGTACCTGGAGCTGACAATGAAGTAAATGTATAATAATTAGCAAAGATGATTAATTTAGCGCTGTAAACGCACGTGTGAGGGGCGGAGACGCGCCGCGGAGCGTCAGACGCGCGTGAGGACCAAACACAGCAGAACGGTAGGAAACTTCACTCCTCTTATTATTTCTCTTTTACTATAGCGATTTATTTTTAGACACGTGATCTGAGTCTTTCATAGATTTGTAGAGGTATTAGAGTATAGAGTTAGAGAAATTGAGTTGTTTTTTTTTTACATTCTTTGTTCGAAGTTTTCAGATCGGCAATTCGGAGCCTGTTCGCGACTCCGTTGATTCAGATCGGCACTTCGGAGCCTGTTCGCGACTCCTTTGATTCAGATCGGCACTTCGGAGCCTGTTCGCGACTCGGTTGATTCAGATCGGCACTTCGGAGCCTGTTCGCGACTCGGTTGATTTTAGATCGGCACTTCGGAGCCTGTTCGCGACTCGGTTGATTCAGATCGGCACTTCGGAGCCTGTTCGCGACTCGGTTGATTCAGATCGGCACTTCGGAGCCTGTTCGCGACTCGGTTGATTCAGATCGGCACTTTTTTTTTTACATTCTTTGTTCGAAGTTTTCAGATCGGCAATTCGGAGCCTGTTCGCGACTCGGTTGATTTTAGATCGGCACTTCGGAGCCTGTTCGCGACTCGGTTGATTCAGATCGGCACTTCGGAGCCTGTTCGCGACTCGGTTGATTCAGATCGGCACTTCGGAGCCTGTTCGCGACTCGGTTGATTCAGATCGGCACTTCGGAACCTGTTCGCGACTCGGTTGATTCAGATCGGCACTTCGGAGCCTGTTCGCGACTCGGTTGATTCAGATCGGCACTTCGGAGCCTGTTCGCGACTCGGTTGATTCAGATCGGCACTTCGGAGCCTGTTCGCGACTCGGTTGATTCAGATCGGCACTTCGGAGCCTGTTCGCGACTCGGTTGATTTTAGATCGGCACTTCGGAGCCTGTTCGCGACTCGGTTGATTCCGATCGGGACATTGGGGCATGTTTGAGATTTTTTTTAATTCAGATCTGGACATCGAAGCAGGAAGTGTTTGTCAAACAGTTAATTGGTGATAAATGAATATTTGGACTTGAGGCTTTTTTTTACCTGTCGATTCAGCATGTACATGGACCCACACACAAAGGTGGACACACTCTAGACTTAATCATCAGTAGGGCTCTAAACTTTTCATCCATTGTTATTAAGGACGTTATTCATAACCGTACTGAAAATAAGTAAATATTGTTAGCTGATGCTAACTGTCTAGCTAACAAACTTGCTGGTGCTAATTTGAGGTAATTTTTATAAATAATGTCCAAATATTTTTATATATATATATATATAGATTACATCTGGGTAAGAAAAGAAAGGATGTGATGTTCAGAACATGGTAACTAGTAATTATCAAAGAGGGGAAGAGATGCACCCCGTTTGGCCAGGGGTGTTTTACACCACAGACAAGGTTTGAGAAGGAAAAAAATCATTATGAAAATATAATTATATTTTCCTTAAAATCTTCAGGCCTTATTATCTTGTCATATATAACTGTGATGTTCTGTAAAACAACAAACTTTAAAATACTTTGTTCTTACTGGTGAAGATCAGATGGTCATCTCTGTTTTGTCTCAGGTACATCACAGTGTAAGCTTCACAGTGAATATTACTCTCATCAGTGTAGTCCATATCAACAACATATAGACTCCATATAGTGGTTATTTTGGAAAAAATCCCAGGTATTTTGAACAGTAGAATTATAAAAAAAAAAATGTGCTAATATAAAATGAAATTAGCCTATATAAAATTGCAAACATCTATCTTTCAGTACTTTTTTACTTAAGTACATAAAAAATGTAGTACTTTTGTACTTTCACTTGAGTAAAATTACTGGAGTAATATTCTATTATACGTATCTGTACTTTTACTCAAGTACTTGATTTGTGTACTTCGTCCACCACTGCTGTTTAGAGAGAGAGACAGCAGACAATTTACACACCTCTCTCTCTCTCTCTCTCTCTCCCTCTTTCTCTCAAAATGGCCATATTTGAGAACACTTCTCAGCACTGGATATAGCTTTCGGTTATTTAACATTTCTATCGTAAACGTATTATTAAAAGTTGACTAATATTAAATAATTTTCAGTTTCATCTTACCTCTCACTCTATCTGACGCCTCGCGCTCTGCTTCAGTGATCAGTAAACCCCGCCTACTTTGATTTGATTGGCCATCTCAGTCATTTTGACATTGACGAGTTCTGAGAGCGCCGAGGCTTTGATCTGAAGCGCCTATGTGCAGCGGGTGCGCGTGCTTAATTAATTCTCACACTTTAATAGTATTCATAGCTCCTAACAGGCTGTGTGACTATGAGAAGTTATTACTTCAGTATGCAGTTTCGCGTGCCAGTGATTATCCCTCTGCGTGCTGTAGGTTGCCGACCCCTGATATACAGTATAAATGTATCTGTGTACATGAAAATATAAATTTGCTTTTATCATTTATGTAGGGGATCTTTATATTTGGGTAAATGAAATCGTTTAAAAGGACCAGCTCTGGACAGTCAATCATGACACCGTGACAGAGTATGCGAGAGTATGCACACACACACACACACACACACACACACACACGCATGAAGGGATGTTTGTGGTTCAATGTGAGTAATTGTTTGAGGTGCACTTTCATATAATTTAATATGTTCAGTAGTCTGTGTTTTGCTATCTGTGTATGATAATATAGTTTTCATGCTGCTGAGTCGCTTTACGAAATAAAGACACTGTTAGAATACATCACCATCTCGAGGAGACTCTCGAAGCCAAGGGAGTCACAATTATACATTTCTCTTTTATGCCAAAAATCATTAGGATATTAAGTAAAGATCATGTTCATGAAGATATTTAGTAATTCTCCTACTGTAAATATATCAAAACTTAATGTTTGATTAGTAATATGCATTGCTAAGAACTTCATCTGAACAACTTTAAAGATGATTTTCTCAATATTTAGATTTTTTTGCTCCCTCAGATTCCAGATTTTCAAATAGTTGTATCTCAGACAAATATTGTCCTCCTCACAAACCACACATCACGGGAGAGATCATTTATTCAGCTTCAGATGATGTACAGTATATATATCTCAGTTTTTAACAAATTGACCCTCACGACTGGTTTAGTGCTCCATGGTCACAAATATGTAATCTATTCAATGCAATAAAGTAACCGTACAATACTTTAGAAGATTACAACCCAATACAAAAACTTTAAAGTTATTAAAATGTCCATATATTCAGGAAGTAAAGGTGATAGAAAGCATCAGTTATGTACAAATCAAGAGCTTTTTAACTGAAGCGCTGTATAAGATCAGCTGAATGAAACCTCACTGCTGTAGTTCAGTTCCCTCATCACGAGCAGATCCGTGTGTTTGAGTCTCTTCAGATCTCACACACCGACACGCTTCGACTCATCACACCTGAAACATGTGTTAGAAGAGCTCAGAATACACCTCAGGTGATACCAACCCTCAGAAAACAGACTAAACCAACAACTTCTGCTGTAAGTTCAAGATAATAACATATAATCATTGCTGTTAATAGTGTTCACCGTCTGCTTGAGTACACATCATCAACTGCTTGATTTGACTGTTTATTTCTGCCACATGGACACAACCTGAGATACTCACCACTGATAAACTCTCTCTAGATCTGATGCAGACACTATAAACAGAGACTTACATTATCTGTGAAGCTGCTTTGCAATGATTAGTTTCGTGAACAGTGCTATAGAAATAAACCTGGGTTAACAGCGGAGATGCTGGAATCGACTCTCACACTCCTTTACTGTGCATTTATTCAGCTTTAGATGGGAATCAGCTGAAGAGACGCTCAGATCCTCCTCACAGAAACCAAATCACTGCGGTCTTCATGACAGAAGATGCATCACGAACAGTGAACACATGCTGATTATCAGTGAGGAAGACCGGTCTCAGAGTCTGGTGATGAAGGACTCATGGCCTGCAGATCAACCACACTCCAAATATCTGTGTTCTCTCCTCTCTGTAGAAGAAACACAACACTCTTCTGAAGCGGTTTGTCTTGAACGTTGAAGATTTCTCAACTTTAGATTTTTTACTGTTCTTTATGAATCTGTCGTTTCTACACAATTGATCGTCCTCGCTCAGGTTTTGAGGGGCTTTTGTCTCTTTATTCAGAGGCTGGTGAAGGGCGCTGGGATGTGGGTCAGAATCGAACCCGTGTGGGCCAGACGAGCACCACAGAGGAGAACTGAAGGAAGTGAAGGCTAAGGATCAGTCTCAGAAGCTGACGGTGTGTTTCACGCAGCTTTCTTAGCGCTCTGCCGTGTGATGGCCTCCAGCTTCTGTCTGTAAGCCTCGGCCTCCTGCTCCTTCTTCAGGAACTGCTGTCTGTATTTCTGCGCCTCGCGGTTCGCCTGCTCCAGCTGCTTCAGAAGAGACACTTTCTCCTGATAACACACAGAGTCACGTGGGTCATATCCTCAGCACTGCTGTGATTCATTAGATAACAGAAATCTGCTTTAACACTGATGCATTAGAGACTAGAGATGTGTGTGTACCTGGAAGTCCTCGAGCGAGAGCGTCTGCTGGATCTGAGCGTCGTCTTCCTCCTTCACACGCGGACGCTTCACACACGGCTCCTCGCTCACCACCGTCTCCTCCGCCACCTCTGTGTCCGACACCGTCAGCACTGCAGACACACACACACACACTCTGAGAGAGCTGAGCAAGCAAACACACACACACACACACACACACACACACACTCACACACACACACACACACACACACTCTGAGAGATCTGAGCGAGCAAACACACACACACACACACACACTCACACACACTCACGCACACACACACACACACACACACACACTCCAGATACTGCTGCTTCTCTCTCACCCTGCTGTCCGTCAGGCATGGTGACTATTATGGGCTGGTTGAGTCCGGTGCCCGTCTGCAGGTTGCCCAGCTGAATGCCGTCTGTTACTATGGTGATGACCTGCTGACCCCCAGAGCTCACGACCTGCTGTATGGCGCCGTCGACGGAGTCAGCGGTGATCAGCTCCTCAGCGGACACCACTGGTCAGAGACAGAGTCAGACCACATGAGTCAGAGAGGCACACGGGGTCGAGAGGTCGAGAGGTCAAGAGGTCGAGAGGTCGGGTCACCTGTGGATTTGCTGCTGTTGGCGGGCGACACGAGTCCGGCGAGGTTGACCACTCCTCCCGGGCCGATGATGAACTGTGGCGAGGCCGTGTGGATGGTCAGCGTGTCTGGACTCTCAGGGTTTGTGTTGATCTGGTTCTGCATCGCCACCTGACGCACAATCATCATATTCAGAAACACATTACAGCAGTTTTTATCTGCAGATATGCATTAACACTTTAAATCAGAGATATATCTGAAGCTCCTAATGAATCTGAATCTGCTGGTTTGAGTCGGCCGTCTCCAGTTCAGTATCTGTGACATCGGCCCTAAAACACTCTACAGAGACCAGTAAGAGACTATTAACTGCTTCTCTTCCTTTCAATGACTCAAATGTTTCTTTAAAAATGTCTACAGAGTGCTGAATCTGATCTGAGATCAGGTAAAGAGCAGATGGGTCAGTGGTCCTCCGCTGGGGGTCAGACTCCATGAACTCGCGCTAGAGCTTCATGATTCACACAGGTTCTGAGCTCAAACACGGCCAGGGGGTTCTCGGAGAACCGTACATGAAGCTGTACCTGCAGGATCTCGGCCAGCTCGTGGCAGCTGTTGTCCAGCGCGATGTCCAGAGCGTTTTTGCAGAACTTGCTCTGCGCGTGGACGTCGGCTCCGAAGCGCAGAAGCAGCTCCACCACGTCTCTGTGGCTGTGCTCCGTGGCCCAGTGCAGCGCGCTCATCTTCAGCATGTCCTTGGCGTTCACATCAGCGCCGTGCTGCACAAACACACATGAATCCAGCCGTTGTGTTGGGGTAACACATTACAGAATTAAACTGAGTCAGAACAAGTTCATCTTGATAACGTCAGAGAAAGGTATGTAACAAAACATGCTCAGGTTAAAGTGTGAAGAATTCTTGCTCCCAAATTTTACTGGAAGTCCACTGTATGAAGAATTTTGGGGTATAATGTGTCACAGTTAATGTGTCTTTATTTTGCCATCCTCACTTACATAAATGAACTATAGTGTCCTGTACCCATTAATAAAAACATTATATCTGATGTCTGAATCATTTTTGGTTTGACTGTATTTTAACTGTTTTTGTGTTAATAACTATCTAGGAAACTCTTTCTTCGCTGACTTTTTTCCCAATCACGCTTTAGAAATCATTATAAATTACATATCAATGAAAAGCTTCAAATCTCAAAATTCATACTGTGAAAACCAAATTGGACATTGCATTCACATGTAAATGTTTCATCAAATAGATTTTACTAAATGTTGTCATTCATGAATTATTATAACACTTTCACCTCTATGTTTATGTTTATGTTTATAATAGGGGTGACAGTAGAAGGGTTAAGAACATCGTAGACCCATTGAAACGCACCAGCTACGATCAACAGCAGGTCGCTCACCTTCAGCAGCAGCTCCACGATCCGTGTGTGACCCTCAGACGCAGCCATGTGCAGCGGAGTCCGGTCCACCTTAGTGCGAGCGTCTCGACTCACGCCGGCGCGCAGAAGCACCTCTGTGGTGGAGTAATGACCGAACTGAGCCGACAGATGCAGCGGAGACGTGCCCAGCTGCAGACACACAGAGAACCAGACCCTGAATCACAGAGAGTCCTCACACACACACACACACACACACTCTCACACACACTCACACACACTCACACACACACACACCCAGTCAGTGGTAAACGGAGCTCCATTCGCCATCAGAATCCGGACCTCATCGTCCTGACCGGCCCGAGCAGCTTCCAGGAGCTTCTTCCCCAAATCCACCAGAGACATCTGAAATCAGACACAGACATGCATTACAGTCATGGTGTAAGATCAGAACACACACACACACACACACACACACACACTCTTTGTGTGTCAAAGTTTGTGCTCTCATCATCTGATCGTGGTTGTATCTCTCTATTAGTGCTGCTGGATTTTAGCACTGTATTTGACACTATTGATCGCACTTATATGACCGCCATCAGTTCGTAGCAGTGAATGAAGATGTATCATATCGATCACAAGTGCAGTATGGAGTACCTCAAGGCTCAGTACTAGGGCCGCTACTCTTCACGCTTTATATGTTACCCTTGGGAGATATCATCAGGAAACATGGTGTTAGCTTTCACTGTTATGCTGATGATACGCAGCTCTATATTTCTTCGCGGCCCGGTGAAACACACCAATTTGAAAAACTAATGGAATGCATAGTCGATATAAAAAACTGGATGACGAGTAATTCCTTACTGCTAAATTCAGAAAAAACAGAGGTGTTAATCATAGGAGCTAAAAACTCTGCTTGTAATAACCTAGAACACTGTCTAAGACTTGATGGTTGCTCTGTCAATTCTTCGTCATCAGTTAGGAACCTAGGTGTGCTATTTGATCGTAATCTTTCCTTAGAAAGCCACGTTTCTAGCATTTGTAAAACTGCATTTTTTCCATCTCAAAAATATATCTAAATTACGGCCTATGCTCTCAATGTCAAATGCAGAAACGTTAATCCATGCATTTATGACTTCTAGGTTAGACTATTGTAATGCTTTATTGGGTGGTTGTTCTGCACGCTTGGTAAACAAACTACAGCTAGTCCAAAATGCAGCAGCAAGAGTTCTTACTAGAACCAGGAAGTATGACCATATTAGCCCGGTCCTGTCCACACTGCACTGGCTCCCTATCAAACATCGTAAAAAAATAAATGCATATAATTAGTATTTTTGTCTTGTTTCCTTCTACAAATGACTGAATATTTATAAATGAAATTAGATTTACTGGAGAAGGAAAATTACTTTAAATAAGAAGTCTTGTTTTTTGAGAAATGTATTAAAATGAAGTGAGTTTATGATTAAAACAACAAATATCCTCAAAAGACAAAAAAGATACTCCATAATGTTTTAAGCATTTAAGCATAAACTCACTTAATTTTGTTTACATTTTCAAGACTTCTTTCAACATTTGCATCTCAAGATAATGTGTCTTTATTTAGTTATTCAGACTTATTTAGAATATTTTTTCAAGTGCATGCAAAGTTTAATGCCTTGACATGAATTTGTAACTTTGCGGTCTGATTTCAGATCTGCGACTCGTCTGAAGCAGCTCTGTACTCCACAGAAACATGCATCTACAGACGCTTTACTGCACACACTGTAGGGATGATGCTGGACTCTTGAGACGGGAACAGCTCACCTCAGATTCCCAGAGAAACGAACCCATGACCTCGAGCCAGAGACACTACAGGCCTGGGTCTGATTCTCAGGGAACGCACGAGCTGATAAGATGTGGAGCTTAAGTCACTTTGAGACAGAAGTTACCAAGTTTTACACACTAATACCAGTTTAATGAAATAATCATCAGTGTTGGGCTAGTTACTCCTTTCAAAAGTAACATTATAATTTTTCCGAACCCTTTCTGGCAAGAGTAATTAATAGTTACAATAATAATTACATTACTTTTTATTTCACGTCCCACCTAAGTAAAGATCATGTTCCATGAAGATATTTACTAAATCTCCTACTGTTAATATATCAGAATTTAATGTCTGATTAGTAATATGTATTGCTAAGAACTTAATTTGAACAACTTTAAAGATGATTTTCTCAATATTTAGATTTTTTTGCTCCCTCAGATTCTAGATTTTCTAATAGTTTTATCTCAGACAAATACTGTCCTCCGAACAAACCACACATCAGTGGAGAGATCATTTATTCAGCTTCAGATGATGCATATACATCTCAGTTTTTAACAAATTGACCCTCACGACTGGTAAAATGCTTTATGGTCACAGATTATTACTGTACTAGTAACAAACACTGTAACTGATGCCATCCTGGAAACCAGCTTCTAGAATAAAACACTATTTCCCAAAACGAAACTGATTAAAGTGAAATCCAGTAGCTCTTCTTTGACACAGCGACGAACAAACGCGATATCAATACTGTAATACATGTTTATACGAGAAGAAGCGCTTCATCTCAGGCCTCAAACATCCTCCTCCTCATCCTCCTCGCTGCTGTGAAGCGCAGCCCGTTAAAAGCAATAAACAGGAAATCGCTCGTGTTCCGGAGGAAGAGGAAATATTAATACCCACAAACTCATCAACTTCCACATCCGGCGGACGCGATCGCATTCAATTCAGTGTTTCTTACCGTGAGAACAGAACCTGGACCGAACCGAATCCGTTAGAAATCAAACAAACCGAGATGACAATAATACGGGCGCGAGCACGAGCGGGGGCGCGCACACAGGCTCCAGTATAAACACGCTTGAAGAGAATTAAACGATCAGTAAACTACATCCTCCCTCTGCTGCAGCGACCCCTGCGCCTCTGTTTCTTTAATATCATACGATCATTATGTGCTATGGATATTCTGTCGTGATTTCGTTATTTAAGCTCTTGTTTTTAACCTCTTGCGCATGCGCACTGACGCGGATCAGCTGACTCACGTGCGCAGGAGACGCTACATTATGACTTTTCATCATCACTCATGTTTAGTTTATGAGACAATATTACCACTGCACGAACTGAATATAAACGTGACGAACAAGGCTGGCAGAAACCAGTGTTTAATGAAATAAGAGTGAGAGTTTAAACATCATGTGTGAACATAGAAACATTTATAATAAACAATGTTTTTTGTCAAGCCCCTTGTGTACGCAGCGTGTTTAAATAAAGATTGCTCGGTTTGAATCCGCACACTTCCGGGTTTGATCGCGCAGCTCGAGTCTGTTTACTGTCACCATCGCGGATAAACTTCACTTCTGTGTGTTTCTGACAGGACTCGAGCTCACGCGGTGCTTCACTGCTGTGCTGTCGATGGTGATGTGTTTATTGTTCTGTTATAGATCAGTGTTTACTGGGCTTCAGTGTTGGGGAGGAATGACGTCACGTAGTTTAGTTACAAAATAAGGTTACACTTTATTTTAAGGTGTTCTTGTTACAGTGTTATTATAAATGTAAGTACTGAGTAGTATTAATTAACCACATTTACAATTACTATGGGATTAGGGTTTGGTTTATTATTGCTTGCATGTAATTATGTATAATGTATTGTTATTATAATATTAAGTGTAACAAGGACACTTTGAAATGAAGTGTTACTGAAAAATAAATGTAATTCTAACCAGTTAATGACAAAAATGTGTAATTAAATCAGTTACTTATGAAAATGTTAACAATTACAAAGAGGGTTACATCTGAATATTTTCACAGATTAGTTGATAACTTTCATAAAGTGCTGTAAAATATGAGACACTAATGTTTCAGGACATATGCTTATTCAGTAACATTACTGTAATACAGTAACTGAACTAGTTACACTGCTCGTTACATTTTAAATAGAGTAACTTGTGATCTGTAACAGATCTGTTACACTTCCAAAGTAACCTACCCAGCTCTGTGTTATTATTCTGTCATGGATCTGATTTCTCTGATAAAGCTGTTTTAAGTCTGTTCAGATATTAATAATATTGTAATAGTCTGATGATTTTGGGATGATTGCAGGAATATGAGCTGAAATGCCGTCCGTGTCGACTGCGGTGAAGGATCTGTATCTGTCCACGTCACTGACTGATCTGAACAAGAGAGCCGAGATCAAACCAGATAAAACCAGCACCAGACAGTGAGTGTGAACACGTGAAGTGATCTGGGTCTGATTCACTGATGGACGTGTCTTCATGATGAATCTGTCTCCTGACGATATATTGAGACTGAACATGATTTACTGCATTATTACTGGAATCCAGAGCCTCAGGCTGAGGAGGAAATCTTTTCTGTGAACTGATTCAGTTCACTAGTTTGTTTACATAATCAGACAATGATGTAATATTATTAAAACACCCACTAATGTTGTGAAAAGTGGATGATATTCATGTCTGAAGCATATAAAGTGAATAAACTCATCTTCATCAGTTCTTTAATGTCAGGTCGACTGATCATTAGCAGCACTGAGTGGCTCTCTGATGAAAAGCACCAAAGGTTTTCACTAATGAAGTAACTCTGATCAGATATAGTCTGTAAAGCGCTGTGAGCTTCAGTAGATCCCAGCGGTCTGAACTCACGCTGATGTCCGTGTCTCAGTTACGTGCAGAGCGCGTGTAAGATCTTCAAGGCGGCGGAGGAGTGTCGTCTGGACCGAGATGAGGAGAAAGCTTATGTCCTGTACATGAAGTACCTGACGGTCTATGACCTCATCAAGAAGAGACCGGACTTCAAGCAGCAGCAGGTACAGCCCCAGTGCATTGTGGGAGATTTTAATGGTATACACACAAACATGTCCCTGCAGCACAGAAGCAGTCATCAGTAGCACAGGTGTATCTGTAGAAACACACAACAATACATTGTATGGGTCACAATTATAAAAAAATTCAGCTTTTATACCTCATGGTTTTGTTGTCACGTGTGTATGATTATTCTGCTGATGGTGCTAGCGCTCAGGTGTTGATGTGTGTGAGTCAGTGTTTGATGTGTTTCAGGAGTTCTTCCTGTCTGTGCTCGGACCAAGCAGCTTCAAGAAGGCCATCGAGGAGGCAGAGAAGCTTTCGGAGAGTTTGAAGCTCCGGTCAGTGTTCCTCTCACACACACACACACACACACACACACACACTCTCTTCTGTCTCACACACACTCTGTTCACCTGCCGGTGTCGATCTCTCAGGTATGAGGAGGTAGAAGTGCGCAAACAGCTGGAAGAGAAAGAGAGAAAGGAGGAAAAGAGTCGACAAGAAGCAAGAATTGAAAAAGATGGCCGTGCACCAGCAAAGAAGGACAATAAGAAGGTACAGGTCTGGAAATCACTTTGTGTGGCTTTATCCAAGTGTATCTGATGCATCATCAAACACACACACACACACACACACACTTCCGGAGATAATCAGCTCCTGAACTTCATGCTGCTCGAATCACTCACATCTAGCTGATGCTTTTATCCAAAGTGACTTACAAATGAGGACAGTAGAGCAGTCAAAGCCAACAGAAGAGCGATGATACACGAGTGCTGTAACACGTCTCTCTTAGCTTAACACATAGTGAGGGCTTTTTAAACTCATATAATAAATAAAAAGAAAACAAATATATAGTAAATAAACAGAGCGCAAGTCTAAAAAGGAGAAATGTATTTGACCTGCTGTTGCTAAAAAGGAACATCATGAATAGGCCATAGATGCATATATTTATAATCTTATCTCGGATTTTAATTTGTCTCTCCCTGGTTTAGTAGGTTTAACTAGCAGTTGGCACTTGATCAGTTGAACAGGTCAATGTTCAAAGTTTACAGGCCATCATCATGTATGTTTTGAAGTGATTTTTTAATAATTAATTTTGCTGTTGTGTGTTTTACAGCAGGTTAAAGAGGAGCCCAGTAACGGGAAGACTGGAGGTGATAAAGGTGTGTCACGGCGGAGTGTCATATGTCTCTCTGTGTGTGTGTGTGTTGTTCTGTGACGTGTGTGTTGTGTCCCGTCAGGAAGCATCAGTGCTAAGGATCTGTTCCAGCTGATGAAGGATCCCAGTATCAGTGTGCTGGTGATGGACGCGCGCAGCAGACAGGACTTCCAGGAGTCTCAGATGTGTGTCCCGTCTCAGACGTGCATCAGTGTTCCTGAAGAGGCCATCAGTCCAGGGTCAGTCACACACACACACACACACACACACACATCCATCCTCACACTTCTACAGCATGCTAGCCAGTCTATTTTCTGAATGCTTTCTCATTTACCTATGTCTGTATATTTTTACATTTTTTATTTCAGTTTTAGTGCTTTCAAAGGATCAAATGTGATTATTCACATCCAAAATAATAGTTTTTGTTTACATTGTGTATGTACTGTGTATATTTATTGTGTATATATAAATACACACAAATGTTATATAATATTTGTTATATATACAATTTATTAATACATAATTTATGAATATAAATATATATGTAAATATTTTAGTCTCCAGTCACTTTAGGGTTAAACTCGTGGTGGCTCTAATGTATAGTTTTGTTGATAATGGACAGAAATCAGTCCTGATATGCTGCTCTCACGTGCACAAGTATTGAACGCTCTCGTGCACGACTATTGACCGCTCTCGCATGCACGAGTATTGAACGCTCTCGCATGCACGAGTATTGAACGCTCTCGCGTGCCGAGTATTGAACGCTCTCGTGCACGACTATTGACCGCTCTCGCGTGCACGAGTATTGACCGCTCTCGCGTGCACGAGTATTGAACGCTCTCGCGTTCACGAGTATTGACCGCGCTCGTGCGCGAGTATTGACCGCTCTCGCGTGCACGAGTATTGACCGCTCTGGCGTGCACGAGTATTGACCGCTCTGGCGTGCACGAGTATTGAACGCTCTGGCGTGCACGAGTATTGAACGCTCTGGCGTGCACGAGTATTGACCGCTCTGGCGTGCACG
The DNA here is from genome assembly GCF_003368295.1 of Carassius auratus. NCBI lineage: Eukaryota > Metazoa > Chordata > Actinopteri > Cypriniformes > Cyprinidae > Carassius > Carassius auratus. The sequence continues at coordinate 522,959 of NC_039260.1, read as the reverse complement.
AGTATTGAACGCTCTGGCGTGCACGAGTATTGACCGCTCTGGCGTGCACGAGTATTGAACGCTCTCGCGTGCACGAGTATTGACCGCTCTGGCGTGCACGAGTATTGAACGCTCTGGCGTGCATGAGTATTGCATGCTCTCGTGTGTACGAGTATTGAATGCTCTTGTGTGCTGCTGATGTTCAGGGTGACGGTGAACCAGATCGAGCTGAAGCTCCCTGCGGTGTCTCTGGACGACTGGAAGCGCAGAGGATTCGTGGATTACGTGGTTCTGCTGGACTGGTTCAGCTCCGTCTCTGATCTCAAACTGGGCTCCACTCTACAGAGTCTGAAGGATGCTCTCTATAAGGTACTATACCTCCTGTTCAGTGTGTGTGTGTGTATGTGTGTCGTATCTGATGTGTGTGTGTGTGTGCAGTGGGACAGCAGTACGATCCTGCGCAGTGAGCCTCTGGTCCTGGATGGAGGATATGATAACTGGCTGCTCTTTTACCCAATGTACTCCAGCAACGCTAAGGTCAAACCCCCCCGACAGCAGACGGCCAGCACACTGCCCCAGCGTGAGTCTCACAGCACACGCATCATATGATTTATCGTGCGCTGATACATCCTAATAAGCATTGTGGATATTAACTCCTTCCCCACCAAAAACAGAATTTTCTGGGTTTGCATGTTTTCACTGTTATACACTAGGGGGCGCTATTACACATCTCCTTGAATCACTGTCAAAAATACAGTAGAGGAAGACGCAGAAGCATGCAATCTCGAATACATACAAAAAGAATTACAATCATCAACAATAAACAGCATATAAATAAAGTATTTTTCTCAGCTTTTTGCTTAAAATTTAAGCTTTAAGCTTTTTTTATGAAGCTTGTCTAGATTCAAGTGTTGATTTAAAGAAATAATGACTGATGTCAGTGCTGCTCAGTGAAGCTGTTGCTGTGGTTTCAGTGAACTTCTCGTACCCGTCGCTGGAGGACCCTGCAGCTGTGAGTGTGTGTGAGGAGCCTGCAGATGTGCAGCTCAACGGCAGAACCGTGGATCCGGAGCCGGCCGCAGAACCGGCCAAAAACACACCTGCGCCGCTCACACAACCCACGAAAACAGACGCCCCCGCCGCAGCCGCCTCGCCCCGACACACTCCACAGGTCAGTCACAGGCCTGGCAAAATGGCCAAAAACTACATTCACAATTTTTTGCTTAAATGTTATTAATATTCAAATTTAATATGCATAATTTCATTTTGGGTGGAAAAGCTTTAGGCAACAAGAGGGCAAAATATTACTAATGCACATTTATTTAAATCAATAAATAACACTTTGAAAAAAGTGCATGTTTAAAACAAATGTTTATAAGCCAACTTGACCAGCTAAACTTTGAAAAGAAGTGCGACTTATAATCCGGAAAAAACGGGTTTCACATTTTCTATTTCTATTTATTTCAAAGATAGTCTTGTTACTTTGTTGCGTTGAATAAATGTGCTTTAGTAATATTATGACCTCAGGAGTGAAGCCAAAAGATTTTACCCCCCCCCCCCAACTGAAATTATACTCTTTACATTAGAATATAATTTGAATATTGATAATATTTAATTACAAAAACTCGCACACACATAATAACGCTTCCTCTGAACGCAGGTCGACCGCTCCAAAAAACCAGCCGTCAAACCGGCAGCGAACACAAAGCTCAGTGAGGAGCCCTCGGTGAACGACAGACCCCCGCTGGACCCGTCCAGAGCTCTGAGTGAAGAGGAGCGCAGGGAGATCCACGCCGAGACTCTCAGTCTGATGGAGAAAGCCCGAAAAGAGCAGGAGCAGCGCAAACGAGCCCTGGAGGAGAGAGAGACGGCCGAGAGACATCAGCGAGAACAGAGCGAGAGGAAGAAGAGGGAGGAGGAGGAGAAGCAGGAGAGGAAGAAGCTGGAGAGACAGACGGCAGAAGAGAAGGATCAGAGAGACGACAGGAACAGGAGAGCGCAGAAGGACGTCCCGCTGGACGCTGCCATGAAGAGCATGTCCCTGGATTCACCTGCACCCTTCAGCGCTGTGAGACTGAGACACACACACACACACAGAGAGACACACACACTCTCTCTCTCTCTCTCTCACACACACACACACACACACACACACACTCTCTCTCTCTCACACACTCACACACTCTCACATACGCACACACACATCAGAGGAATGATTCTTTCAGAGAATCATTCAATAACCTCACATACTTGAACATGAGTGTGTGTGTGTGTGTGTGTGTTGTGTGTGTGTTGCAGAGGGAGTCTCTGACGCGAGCACACAGTGAGGAGATGGGTCGCACCGTCCCTGGGCTGCCGGACGGCTGGATGAAGGTAAGAGCAGCTTTAGGAAGCATTAAACATGGACGCAGTAGCATTTACAAATAAAAGTTTATCTAAAAGTATGAGACAACAACAAACAACAAACATACCATTAAGAGCTGTGCTCACACAGGTTCAGCACGATCCTCTTCACTAATATTTTCTGTCTCAATCGAGCTCAAACTGAGTAATATTGACAACGCCATTGTTTACAATACAACCAGAGCTCAGGCACTGGGGCTTTAGCCAATCACAACACACTGGGCCAGCTGACCAATCAGAGCCCTTCGCGTATTTCAGAGGGAGGGGCTTCATTAAACCTGGAAATGATCAGCGTGTTTATAAGAGAAGGAACAGAGCAGTGTAGAATGAGCCAGACCGCTCATCTCTATTGTGTAGAGTTGTTGTTGGTTGGTGTTTCTAACCCTCGTCTCTGCAGTTTCTGGACACAGTGACGGGCACCTACAGATATTACCACTCTCCCACCAACCGCGTGCACCTGTACCCCCCGGAGGTCCACACGCCTCAGGTCCAGCCCAGCGCCGCTAAACCCAAACCTCCGCCCGCAGAGACGGAGAAAGAGAAGGAGCAGGAGCGAGAGAGAGAGAAGGAGAGAGAGAGAGAGCAGTCCAAACTCAAACGCTCTTACTCCTCTCCAGACATCAGCCAAGAGCTGAGCACAGAGACCAGCCGAAAACCTGCAGCCACGCCCACCTTCAGCAGAGACAACAAGTACACACACACACACACACACACACACCTTCAGCAGAGACAACAAGTACACACACACACACACACACACACACCTTCAGCAGAGACAACAAGTACACACACACACACACACACACACACACACACACACACACCTTCAGCAGAGACAACAAGTACACACACACACCTTCAGCAGAGACAACAAGTACACACACACACACACACACACACACACACACACACACACCTTCAGCAGAGACAACAAGTACACACACACACCTTCAGCAGAGACAACAAGTACACACACACACACACACACACACTCACACACCTTCAGCAGAGACAACAAGTACACACACACACACACACACACACACCTTCAGCAGAGACAACAAGTACACACACACACACACACACACACACACACACACCTTCAGCAGAGACAACAAGTACACACACACACACACACACACACACACACACCTTCAGCAGAGACAACAAGTACACACACACACACACACACCTTCAGCAGAGACAACAAGTACACACACACACACACACACCTTCAGCAGAGACAACAAGTACACACACACACACACACCTTCAGCAGAGACAACAAGTACACACACACACACACACCTTCAGCAGAGACAACAAGTACACACACACACACACACCTTCAGCAGAGACAACAAGTACACACACACACACACACACACACACACACACACCTTCAGCAGAGACAACAAGTACACACACACACACACACACACACACACACACCTTCAGCAGAGACAACAAGTACACACACACACACACACACACACACACACACACACCTTCAGCAGAGACAACAAGTACACACACACACACACACACACACCTTCAGCAGAGACAACAAGTACACACACACACACACACCTTCAGCAGAGACAACAAGTACACACACACACACACACACACCTTCAGCAGAGACAACAAGTACACACACACACACATCTTCAGCAGAGACAACAAGTACACACACACACACACACCTTCAGCAGAGACAACAAGTACACACACACACACACACACACACACACCTTCAGCAGAGACAACAAGTACACACACACACACACACCTTCAGCAGAGACAACAAGTACACACACACACACACACACACACACCTTCAGCAGACAACAAGTACACACACACACACACACACACCTTCAGCAGAGACAAGTACACACACACATCTCTCTCTCTCTCACACACACACACACACATACATGCTGTCTCTCTTTCACACACACACACACACCTCTCTCTCTCTCTCTCTCTCTCTCACACACACACACACACCTCTCTCTCTCTCTCTCTCACACACACACTCTCTCTCTCTCTCTCTCTCACACACACACACACACACACACAGTTGTTCACCGGTGTGCTGGTGTGTGTTTGTGTCTCAGGCCGCTGGTCACCGCTGCTGCTTACTCTAAGGTGGAGGTCACTCGTCCGTCTGCTGCTAAGATCCGGAGCCTGAACCCAGTGTTTGGAGGTCAGGGGCCGTTGCTAACGGGCCTCCGTAACCTCGGCAACACCTGCTACATGAACTCCATCCTCCAGTGTCTGTGTAACACGGTTGCCATGGCAGACTACTTCAACAGGAACATCTATCAGGACGACATCAACCGGTAACTGTCCTCCACACGTCACTGAGTGTCAGACGATCACGTGCAGTGTGACTCAGAGAGAGTGTGTGTGTGTGTGTGTGTGTGTGTGTGTGTATCAAGTCAAGTCACCTTTATTTATATAGCACTTTAAACAAAATACATTGCGTCAAAGCAACTGAACAACATTCATTAGGAAAACAGTGTGTCAATAATGCAAAATGATAGTTAAAGGCAGTTCATCATTGAATTCAGTGATGTCATCTCTGTTCAGTTTAAATAGTGTCTGTGCATTTATTTGCAATCAAGTCAATGATATCGCTGTAGATGAAGTGACCCCAACTAAGCAAGTCAGAGGTGACAGCGGCAAGGAACCGAAACTCCATCGGTGACAGAATGGAGAAAAAAACCTTGGGAGAAACCAGGCTCAGTTGGGGCCAGTTCTCCTCTGACCAGACGAAACCAGTAGTTCAATTCCAGGCTGCAGCAAAGTCAGATTGTGCAGAAGAATCATCTGTTTCCTGTGGTCTTGTCCTGGTGCTCCTCTGAGACAAGGTCTTTACAGGGGATCTGTATCTGGGCTCTAGTTGTCCTGGTCTCCGCTGTCTTTCAGGGATGTAGAGGTCCTTTCTAGGTGCTGATCCACCATCTGGTCTGGATACGTACTGGATCCGGGTGACTGCAGTGACCCTCTGATCTGGACACAGACTGGATCTGGTGGCCACGGTGACCTCGGAACAAGAGAGAAACAGACAAATATTAGCGTAGATGCCATTCTTCTAATGATGTAGCAAGTACATAGAGTGTTATGGGAAGTGTTCCCGGTTCCGGTTTACCTAATTAATGCAGCCTAAAAATCCTTTAATGGATTTGGATATTAGAAGCATATTAGTGTGTTATGTGTAAGCCAGGTTGTGTGTGTGTGTGCGTCTTACAGGGCCAATATTCTGGGTCACAAGGGCGAGGTGGCCGAGGAGTTCAGCGTCATCATGAAGGCGCTGTGGTCAGGACAGTACAAGATGATCAGTCCGCAGGATTTTAAAGGCACCATCTGTAAAATCAACAACCGCTTCTCCAGCTACGAGCACCAGGACTCTCAGGAGCTACTGCTGTTCCTCATGGACGGCCTGCACGAGGATCTCAATAAGGTACAGCTCCAGTGTGTTCTGCAGGAGACACACACACATACACACTCTCTCTCTCTCTCGTTCTCTCTCACACACACTCTCTCTCTCTCTCACACTCTCTCTCTCTCTCTCTCTCTCTCTCGGTCAGGCGGACAAGCGGCGCGGGTACAAGGAGGAGGACATCGATCATCTGGACGACGTGAGCGCTGCAGAGCTGGCCTGGTCCAAACACAAGCTCCTGAACGAGTCCATCATCGTGGCTCTGTTCCAGGGTCAGTTCAAGTCCACGGTCCAGTGCATGAGCTGCCAGCACAAGTCACGCACCTTCGAGACCTTCATGTACCTGACCCTGGAGATGACGTCCAGCAGCAAGTGCTCACTACAGGTCTCACACACACACACACACACACACAGCCCCTCTCATACACACATTTTAACAATTTATTTAAGTCCACTCAAAAGAAGTACTTACAAGGACATAAATATTATAGATGCAGTTAAACACGCAGCAGATCATGGACCAGTGTCGTATAATATGAAGCACATCACTCCGGTGTTATGGGTATCATCTGCTCCATGTATGACGGCTGTCTGTAATAGACAGTGCGCAGTACTTTCCCAAACGTTTGTCCCTCGGTTTGGGCATCCCAAGCTGTTAAAGCCCTCTTACGACCAACCTGTGTGTGTGTCCTAAGTTACCAAATATAAAAACAAGGAATCGGCCTCGATAACCTATTTCTGAAATGGTATTTAGGAGTGATTGATATTTAATACTCCTCATGATATTACACTCCTCATGAATCAGGAGAACATCTGTGTGTTAGCAGACAGACGAGAGAAGATTTCAGAGTCACTGTTCAGATACTGGGACACGGATGAGTTTACACAACAATGTGTGAATATTCTTACTAAAGATGGTAAATAAATTCCTCTGTGAGCATGACCGCGTTCAGGATGTGTGGCAGTGTTTCTGTCATCTGTTCTGTAGTGTGAAGCTGAGCCGTAGGAAACCAGTTAGAAAGGTTAAGTCTAGATGGAAGAACTTGTGATGTCCTCTCTGAGTGCAGTATTCCTGAGGAATGAGTGAGAAACAGAGTGATCAGCCGAGGGAAGACGAGCACATTTCCCCTGAAGGTCCAGTCCAGTAGTTGTTGGCCGGGCACCTGTAGATGTTAGCAGGGTTAGATCCACCCAACGCAGCTGTTGACATAGATCAGGGGTCAGTGATGATGTCCTCGGAGACCGAGGCATCTGTTAATGTTCTGTTTAAGGCTTCATAATATTTCCACACAAACTACATTTTGTGCAAAGATTGCAGTTAATTTTATGTGATACATATAAGTGAAAATTAATGCAGGGCATAAATTATACATTATTCAGCAGAATATTAGCGGAAGTGGTTTTCTCCATGATCTCATCCATGACATAAGAGTGCTCCGGAAAGTTCAGTGTAGTGTGAGTGCCGGTCAGCGGGGGGGTAATCAGGCTCGGGTTCAAGCTAACCGTGCCTAGTGTGAATACACCCTAATATTTTAATAATAATAAAAATATTGTTTTACACACGTTGATAATCCAAAGCATAGCACACCTTTAAAACAGTTATAGATTATTAAAAAAATTAAAATGTTTTCATTCATCACTAATCTCATGTTGTTCCAAACCCATAACAGCTTAGTTCGTCTTCGGAACACAATTTAAGATGTTTCGGATGAAACCTGGATCTGATCTCACACCGCAGTGTTTGTGCAGGACTGTCTGAAGCTGTTCTCTAAAGAGGAGCGTCTGACCGACAGCAACCGCTTCTACTGCCGCCGCTGTAAGACACACCGAGACGCCATCAAGAAGATGCAGATCTGGAAACTTCCTCCCATTCTCCTCGTACACTTGAAACGGTGAGTGACGTCTGCAGCGCAGGGCTCTGGTGTCCAGGAGAGCAGCGGCTCACGTGTGTGTGTGTGTGTGTGTGTGTGTGTGTGTGTGTGTGTGTGTGTGTAAGGTTCAAGTACGACGGCCGCTGGAGGGAGAAGCTGCAGACGCTGGTGGATTTCCCGCTGGATAATCTGGACCTGTCACAGTACGTCATCGGACCCAAACACAACCTGAAGAAGTACAACCTGTACGCTGTGTCTGTGAGTACCAGACCACACACACACACACACACACACACTCTCTCTCACTCGCAGGTGATGATGTGTGGTCTCGTCTCTGCAGAATCATTACGGAGGGCTGGACGGCGGTCACTACACGGCGTACTGTAAGAATCCTCTGAAGCAGCGCTGGTTCAAGTTTGATGATCACGAGGTGTCCGATGTCTCCGCCTCCTCGGTGCGCTCAGCCGCCGCCTACATCTTCTTCTACTCGTCTCTATGAGGGACAGTGACAGGGCGTCACCATGGTGACTGGGTGATTGACATATGCTTGACATGCAGCTGTGGGCGGAGCTAAAGCCCTATCCATGAGGACTGACGGACACTTCTCTAAGGGAACATCTCTCTCTCTCTCTCTCTCTCTCTCTCTCTCTCTCTCTCTCTCAGTGGCGTCTGTATTCCTGCAGCAGGAGTCTGAACACAGGAGCATCTGAGATTAGACGTCCATATAAGCGCACTATAATACAAACCCCTCATTAGACGTGCACCTGCTGATTAGGGAGACGCATTACATTTATTTATACGGTGACCAAATATAACCAAATATAACTCTGGATGAGAAAATCCAGCTGTTGGTGAACAGGAAATCCCTGACAAACACACTCGTCTTCATTCACACACACACACAGGCTCTGTACACTAGTGTTCAGGGATCCGCTGACCACAGCAGTGCAATAACCCTCCTGACCGACGGTCAGATCTCATCTGTACTAACACATCTCTCACTGTGCATGAGCTTCTGATGGACTGACTGACTGATCCTCTCCTGGTTTATCATATGAAGTGCATTCTTTAAATCCATGTATTAGCCTAGAAGCCTTATACATGCATAAATAAACAGACATGACACACAAACGCCTCGAGGCTTGTCTTGTGTTTACAGTATGTCAGCATCAACAGGTTTGTTTATACTGCAACATCTGATTGGACGAGCTGCATTTGAAGCCGATGTAATAAATGTGATACATGTTCTATATTACGCAAAGATGATAAAGTTCTTAGCAACTACAAACATCTGTTTCGGCTATAGAGATCAGAACTGTAGATTAAATGTAAGTTAATGTCTGTGAATGTTAGATGTGGTCTGCGATATTTAAAATCTGGTATGAATCCGAGTCAGTCTCTTGGTGTCAGTGTTCACGTGTTTTTGTAATTCAGTGGATGAGTTCACAACAGGAAGAGATGAAAACCCTAAAAAGATGTTTCATTGCTTGCCAACTGTAAACAGTCTAGTTATGCTACTAAACTAATGTTTTAAGAAAAAGGAATTTTCATCGAATAACCCTGTTTCTCTTCAGACACATGACAATAATGTGTTCTAAAATCAGCTCAAAATATCAAACATCTCAGATCTCCTGCTGTTTAGAATCAGTCTGAAGTCTGCATTCATCACACACACACACACACACACACACACACACACACACACACGCATGTCTGTGGAATCTGACTGCACATAATCTGAAGCCTGGCTCTGATTCAGCAGATTTAGCTCTGGTTTCGTTGCTTCTGATCACCTGCTCATTCAGTGTTTACACACACCCTCTTAATGCGATTAAGAGATTTTGACAATATTGTGATTAAACTTTATGTCATGTAAACAGTCATTATTCATGATGGACAGAGACTCCATGTGTTTAGTGTGTGTGTGTGTGTGTGTTTACCTGTTGAGAATGTGTCCAGTGTGTAAAGAGAGGTTCTGGTGTTTCTCGAGTTCTTCAAAGTGACCTGCGACCCCATCTGATGAACACAAATCAAACAGTCATTCAGTTGTATGTTGTCTTGAACAGTAAAACTAGACCAGTGACCAGTGTGAGCAGTCACGGGTTTGACTGCTGTTCCTGTGCACTTTCACGGGTTTAAGGTCGGAAAAACACGGGTTAACGGTTTCCTGGAACGCGACTTAGACTCGCACTTTTGACATTACACACTTGTGTACTATAGTGTTTGCATGATATTTCAAGTCACAAACTCATACATATTCAATTAGAGGCTGTTCGTTCAATGGAACGAAATTAACTTTCAAATGATGAATACAACAACGTTAATAATGCTAATGAATGAATATAACACGAGAAGTACACACAGAGATTTTTGCAGTCACGGAACATATACGTTAGTTTATATACATATTTGTTTTTGTCCAAATTCCACTTACCTGACTGTTTTGTCCGTGTATCGGATGATTCTTATCAAATATATCGTTAAATCTTGAGAAAAAATCTCTTCGGGTTTTTTCTCCGCCGACCAGAAACAGATTCTGACAGGATTCGGTCTGAGGCGAGCTACTTAACTTACATTTACGCCACAAACACATAACGTTATAAAAGACAGTCAATAACTTTAAATGCTGGATTCTGTGTTCGTAATGTTGGCGCCATTAGAGCAGTTGAACAATTATTGTAAAGATTTTTAAACAAAGCACTAATGTAAGGACAGCGATTACGACAGCTCGACGATTTTTTATCTCCCGCGTTGTACGGTTGCTATGGAGATCTCAGGCGAACAACACTACTATTCGCGCGCTTCTTTATTTCAAAATGCTGATGAAACGGTTCGGTGCTTTTCTCAGTTAAGCTAGTGAATTACTTTATAACATTTAAAAGAGTAATTTTGATTAATAAAAGACGTATATATATATATATATATATACACATACATATATATATATATATATATATATACACACATACATATATATATATATATATATACACACATACATACATACATATATATATATATACACACATACATACATATATATATATATATATATATATATATAATCGTTTTAACTGTTAAAAACAAAGCGAAGTCCACACAACAACACAGAAACGATGGGTTTTTTTGATCAGCGATTTTCCTCATGAACGTATGAATGAACGGTAAAAACACGGACAGCCAATCAGAATTAGACTCGAGCTCGATCCTAAAAAGGCAGATAACCAAATTTACAGTAATAATTTTTGAAGTACATTTAAAAAAAACACGTTTTACTAACATAAACTCAAAATTTAAAACCATGCAAATAAGGCCATAAACTGAAGAACCTGGATGAAGCTGTAAAAACACACATCACCATAAATCACAAACACTCAACAGAAGCTGAAGCTAAATGAATTTCAGAGTAAGAGAAATCAGACAATTCAGTGTTTTATTAAATATACAGTATAAAATGTATACAGGTCCATTAATATAGTATCCCCAGCATCAAATATTCTCATGTTTCAGCTGGTAGCATCCAGATAAATGTATCTATGAGATACACTATTAACCCTCTCACATGATGCTCTGACGACAGTACCTCTGTAACATTATAAAGATGAGTATTAATTGCATGGACTGGTTTCAGTGAAATCAGAGATTCAAAACACGTGTGAAGTCTGAACCATGATGCATTCATACAGCTCTGTAAATAAAAACATTCTCTTGGCATAGAGCTCTGTACAAAATCTGATCATAGTATCATGAGCAAGTGTTCTTTCCAAAAAGTGACAGACAGCACATATAAAATTGCTTTTATTTTTTACAAGACAACTTCTTGTAGTTTAGAATAAATATTTAACTTTATACAGTGATATTGTACCAGTTATTAAACACTTTATAGTTTCATACACACATAAAAAATTTAAAAATACTTTTAAAAGCTCATACTCCCTGTTATAATTGTACAGGATAAAATGTGACTTATTAAAACATCTCAAGATTGCATCTGTTCAGAGGCGATGCGTTCGTATAAAACGTCTCCTCCACACAGACACACACACACCCCGTGTCTTAGTCTCTGTCTTGCGAAGTGTTTTCAGTGATGTGTGTGTGGTCGGCTCACAGCATTAGGCGCATTGAGGGCCGCTGTTCTTTAGCGGCGCCCCCTGCAGGCGGAGAGTGGGACGGTCCCTCGCAGGAGTCGTGCTGCAGCGTCAGTTTATCAGGAGTATAGTCGTTACGCTTCAGATCTGACCACACACACACACACACACACACACACAAAACTGATTAGAAACGGCCAGATACACACTAGATAATTCACTTACAAATCAATCATAACACAAACACGCTTAAACTTAAAAAATAAAACGTAGTAAATGCTTAATTGTATATACCTATAGCCTATGAAAAGATACAAATTATTTGTATTCTCTACATTTCAATGTAACGATAATACAAAATACGTTTTGTCCTTAAAATGTTTAGGGAAGGCTTAAAAAAAACATTGCTACGAAGAATAGCAAGTAACTACCATGTCATGACAGACTCTCTCACACACACACACACACACACACACACACCGACGTAGCATGTTTCTGCCATCCTCACACAGACTCTGATCAGCATCGTTCTGTTCAGCGAGGGCAAACTCACCGGGAAGTTTGAGTTTTCTGCAGCAGGAGTTGCAGTGATGTTTGGTACGGAAGTTTCGAATGGCATCGTCTCCGAGATTCGCAGGGCCAAAGATCATATCATAAGACCTGACACATAAAGAAAATTTATAAATTCTACAATACTGCATAAGGTCAAATTTACCATCCATCCCACAGACGCTGCATTAGAAACACCCATGGATTGGCCTTAAATCGTTTTTTTGTGTGTGATCTAATACAAAGTATAGTGCTGTACATGTACATACTTTCAGAAAAAATATTTAAAAAATTAAATAAAAAGTATGTGTGTGTGTGTGTTTGTTCTGAAGCTTGATCGCGGTTGTGATTAAATGCACTTGAAACTGAATACTTTAGTTTTCTTTTTTTCTATGCTTCAGTGTGAATGCAGTCCATTAAAGCTGCAAACCGCAATAATACGGAGGAAAAAAGAAAAACCCATAACTACTGATTGCCTGTAAACTTTGGGATACTTAAAACACACTCAGATACTGAAAGTGCTTTTTATTAATCACTTTTAATTGTGTCTTTCCCCCTTTAATACTTTATATTCGCTTTTATGTTTGAGGCTACATTTAGAAGGTTCAATTCCTAATTGTCTTGATTTATTATTAATTTGTAAATATTAAAAGAAGTAGCCTGCTTGTATAAATTTAATACAAATGCACAAAGATGAAATCTAAACTGGACCCATGTGCTGTAATATTGAACATTCAGAATGCAACGTAGCGTGATGCATCGTGTAATTGTACTGTTGACATTATAATCAGAATCGGATCAAATTGTGAAACCAGTAATGATTCACACTAACTTCTATTTTCTTTAAATAGGGGTCATTTTCATTCGTTTTAAAGACAGCACTTCTCACCCTTTCTCTCCGCTCTTAATGACTGATGGATCTGTCAGTATCTCACCGACCCCTAGAGGGAGAGAGAGAGAGAGAGAGAGAGAGAGGGAGAGAGAGAGAGAGAGAGAGAATGGGAGAGAGAAAGAGAGACGGAGAGAATGAGAGAGAGAGAGAGAGAGAGCAAGAGAGAGACAGACCTTCATTTCAACTCCATCTGTAAAACAAACAAGTTCACAGAATCTCCTGCAATGCTAAAGTGTTTATACAGTATGGATAGTTCACCCAAAAATTAGGGATGCACAGAAATGAAAATTTTTGCCGATACCAATTGCCGATAATTCTTTATATATGAAATGGCGAACAGTGCACATCTGAAGTATCTCTGCAGGTAATAATGCATTATTTATCGGTTTTAATATATGGGCAACATTTTCTTATCGGTTCGATAACAATAGCATTAAAATGAACGAGACAGACATGGGGACCTTTCTTTATCAGACTACAACAGGAGAAATTTAAAGAAATGTCCTGCTAGCCCTTAGACAGCAGATAGAGCTCTCATTTTTGGGTGAACTAACTCAGAAGCTGCATGAAGCTCCTTGCCGAAGACTTGAGCGTGACGCATGTAACAAACACAAACCCTGCAGGTCCAGCACCAGCAGCTCTCCTCGAGTGTACTCATACGTCCAGTGGCTGAAGGCCAGCATGGTTTCCTCCAGAAGGTTGGTCGGCACGATTTCATCCCCGTTGTTATTATTAAACTTGCGGAAGTCTCCAGTGATGCACTCCTCGATGGCAAACCACTGACCGGCAGAGTGACAGTAGAGCAGGAAGACCTCCAGAAACCTGCAGAACACACACTCTCAGAAACACCCTCAGGCGTGTGTGTGTGTGTGTGTGTGTGTGTGTGTGTGTCAGTACCTGGGTGAGTACGGGATGGTTTTGGGTCTGATCTGATTGAAGGCAAACGTGAGTTTCTGAGCTGCTCTCTGCTGCTGAATTTCCTGTTCACAACACAAACACAATTTCAGCGGCATCTTGCACAGAAACCAGTGCTCATTCAGGATGATGCTACATGTGGGTTTGACATTACATTTGGGTTAAACAAGGTAAAGAAACCTTTGAGATTCACACCATAATCACAAGTGTTTGAGTAGTTTGTGTGAGTTAGAGTGTGTTTCGGAGTGTGATTGAGTATGTTTTGGAGTGAGTGAGTGAGAGTGTATGTTCTGGAGTGAGTGAGTATGTTTTGGAGTCTGGGAGAGTGTTTTGGAGTGTGTGATCATACCCTGAGACAGAGGTGCAGGACAGTGTCCTCTCTGTAGATGCTCTGCCAGGTGTTGACCACCTCGGGCAGGAAGGACTTGACGATGTACAGGTGTCCAGGCTTGAGGATGTCGTACTCGGACCAGGTGCAGAGCACCTTCAGCGCCCGGCGCAGACCTCCACCCATCTCCTCCTTACTGAGGAACTCGATCTTAGCACAGAGACCACGCTGAGCCCAGGACGACATGCTGTTATTGATGCTGTTGGGAGAGCTCTCCTCCAGACGGTACACGGTCACCGGTTCACCTGCACCACACGCAAACACGAGAAGGACACGCATAAACATGTGACTGACCTCGCAATCACACTATCACGAAACAAATACAGCGTAGGTCTGGGCGGCGCAAACTACACCATACATCACGCAATTCTGTGTAACATTTTGTGGATGGAAATGTAAGGAAAAATGGTTCTAATTGTAAATAATCATGTTTTCATGTCTATTTTATATAATCCAGTGCGTTTACGCTTTTACAAACAAAAGGTGCTTCATCTGATTTAAATATTTTCATATATATATTCAAGTATATTCATACCAAATGTACAACGTAAAAACACATTCACAAGTTTGAAACTAAAGAATTAAAACAGATCAGACTGATTGAAATTGAATTGATTGTTAATGAACTGAACGTTGTATTGACACTATTGTCTTTATAGCAGCTATATTTCAGGGTTTCTTTCAGGAACTCTTAATGTCATCAAAAGTCATAGACATAAACATTTGCCTGAAGAATTTTAACATCACTCCATGTTTCTTCACTCACATGTAAACAGCAATCACTACCGTCACGCCGCTCAGAACTACATGCTATACTGCAAAGCCTGATGGGACAGGAGGGCAGTAATGAGTCTTACCTCTAGGGGGCACTGGGGTGAATGGAATACTCTGAGACAACCGCATCAGGTTATTACGCTCCACCGCTGATACACACACACACACACACACACACACACACACACAGGGCTGATGTCAGTACACGTCACAGGCGTCGCGGGTCGGGTTCGAATCACGACATGTTTATGCTTCCGTTGGATGAATGACAAACACTCACCTGAATACTGATAACTCTCCATGGGCTTGAACGGAGAACCGATCGCTGCTCCACACACACACACACACACACACACACACACACACAGAGCAAAGAATGAGCAGAACAACACACAAAATACTACGGTATTACAGTGTTCCTGATGCCATCAGTGTAGTGTAGCAGGGGTCAGACTTACAGTCCTTACGCGGCCCCAGGGGGGGGTGTCGCCCGGTGTACAGACCTGCAGCTGAAACACACACACACACACTCTGTCAGATCAGTTCAGCTGTCATCAGATGATCATTAGATGTGATGAAGCACTCACTGTTTGAGATGTCATCTCCTGGACTCCTGAAAACAAACAAGCATTAATCAATAAGGGTCAATTTTTTAAAATTGAGATTTATACATCATCTGACAGCTGAATAAATATTCTATCTATTGATGTATTGATTGTTGTCAGAATGTTCCACTAACACACAGTTACTCACAGTCTGCTGGATTGTGCTGACTTCCCCTGAGAATGAACGACAGACAGAGTTACAGTGTGTGTGTGTGGTTTCTCTCAAACACATTGGTGTGTGTGTGTGTGTGTGTGTTTGACTGACCAGCAGCAGATCCTCATAACGTGAGACGTCCTCCAGTGACACACGTGTCCTCTCCTGCTTACTGAGCGCTGAAACACACACAGATGGAGACGGAGGAGTGTGTAACTGCTTCATGTTTAAAGTGTCTGGCGTTGCGTTACACTCACTGGACTCTGGATGCAGGAACGAGGGGTTTCTGTCGAACTCTGTGAAGCCGGCGTACGAGTTCACCATCCGCATGTGACCCTGAGCCACCGCCTGCAGGAACACACCAGATTCAGCCAAACCACACAATCATCTTCTTTAACATCCAGAAAACTACTCACCGCATCCCGAGCCTTTCTGGAGGGACTCGACTGCCGGCCGCTCACAGCACCCTCTTTAGGGAACGACCTCTGACCCTCAGGATCATCCTTGTGACCTTTGGAGAAAAATGAGTTCAAAGCATTACAGACGTTTACACTGGCACAGAACATGTTTTTTTTGTTCTCGTCTGACACAGATCTGCACGAGATCCGATCGTTCCTCATCTGATCTGGGACACATATCTGATATCTGGACATCTGACCTACGTCTAAACACACAGAACTCCCAATGTGAGGGAGACAGGTCTGCTTATAAAGATAGCGTTTTAATGATTATGTTTAAATTGATTTTAACATTTTATGGGCATTTTTACCGTTATAAACCTATTTTATCTAAAAGTGTCATATTTTGAGTCAAATTCCTACATTTAATCAGTGAATTAGAATAATAAGACATCTGGGCTGATATCAAGCAAATTAAATCAGTCTCAACTAAACTGATCTTTGCACTGAGGAAACACAGAAGCTGCGTCTGAACATGATTTTACACTCGGTTTAATGAAAGAAATGCATTTAACCTGCAATTACTAATGCATAAAGAACTTTTTTGATCACTGTTAATGAGTGAGTCAGTGCGATTGAACCGAATCATTAAAGCGATTGATCACTCAGGAACGAAACGCCTTCATGTCTCTCAGAGACACAGAACAGTCTCTAACTGAATGTAAACAGGTGGCCAAAAATCAGATATGGTCAAAGATCGGATCTGTGCATTATGACACGTTACAGACACCCTGTTAAACGTCTCCCTCCGGTGAGCTTTAATAACTGGTCACTAACCAAACCCTTAACCAGCACCAGCCCGGGTTAGTTTAGTCTCCTGGACACACAACACTATATTCACTCCCGGGGACGTTTAGTAAAAAAGCAACTGGTTGAGATGAAATCACCGCCAGAGGTCACCCGTCTCACCCTCCCTAACACACACACACACACAGGGGCATGCGGATGGGGTGAGGGTCAAGGGTCACGGTTAGACCGGGGTTCCCTGATTCCCAGCAGTGGACCGAAGCCAAACCTCCGCTCCTCAGCGCTGGTCTGCAGCGGCCGTGTCTCCAGAAGCAGCGGGGGCCCCGGGGCCCGAGAGGAGGGGGCCGAGGGAGGGGGGTGTTTCTTTCGGGCGGGTCGTCTTCATCATCAGCGAAGGCGTGATTGACGTATCCCTGGTGCTCAGGCTCACTCACGACCACCCCTGGGGGGTCTTCATCACTCCTCTCATAAACACCCTCCTCTTCCTCCTCATACTCACCCACGAAGGCCCCGAACTCCACCGCGGCGTGCACCGGCTCCGTGTGTGTGTGAGAGTCTGTGAGCTGCAGCGGTGTGCTGACGAAGAACGTGGCTGGAGCCGGATCCGACCTCGATCCAGCCTCAGAACTCAGAGGAAGCTCCGCCCCCGGCCAGTCCTCGACTCCGCCTCCAGCTCCGCCTCCGAACAGAGACTCTGCTATGCTGGTGGTGGGAGGCAGGAATCCCACGCTGCACCGCACCAGAGCGCTGGACTTCGAGTGCCCCGTCAGGTCGGGCCCCAGGTTCTTGGAGACGCTGAGCTCGCGTGTGATCTGGTTGTGCACTTTGCTAGCCTCGGACGCTCGCTGCGCGGTCAGTGCCTTCAGTGTGTCCACCGTGAGCGCAGACAGGTCCTGCAGGTGTCCGATCTGAGAATCCAGCGTGTGCAGAGAGCGCTTGATGAAGTTCACCTTGTTTCCCACCTCCTTCAGCTGCACACACATCGTTTCCACCCTAAAAACAAACACTTCAGTTCATTTAGCTGTTTAGCACTTATCGCAATCCATACCGTTTCAAAGCAGCTTTACAGACAATAATCACAGCACCAGGGGCTTTAGGTTTCACATTTATGCATTTGGCAGACACTTATCCAGAGAGGTACACGTCAGTCCTCACTTTCCCTGGGAATCGAACCCATGACCTTGTAATGTTGACTGTTTGAGCTACACATTTACACAGATGCACTTGGCAGACTCTTATACAAAGCCACTCGCACCACATTCAGGGTTCTTCAGTTCTTCTAAAGGATATGAGATAAAGGTTACCTGTCGGACGTGAGTCTGATTCTCTCTTCACTCCCAGAGTGAAACTGATCGTCTTTCTCGTGGAAGTATGTCTCCACGCACTGCTCCTCGAAGTCGTGCAGCTTCTTCTGGTCCTCCTCGGTCAGGAAGAGCTCTGAAAGACAGCAGGACGGTCAGATCCCTGTCAGACGCAGCAGAAGCGACGGGGCGAGAGAGAGAGAGGTACAGTACTTGGGCCGTAGGTGCTGCTGTCCTTCTTCCTCTTCCTGCAGATGGAGGACAGCACAGACGCGGCGTGGCTGAGCAGAATCAGCGGCGGAGGAAGGACGGGCTTGTCGTGGTACGCCATGATGAAGTGATAGCGCTGGTATTTCCACACCAGGTTGGATATGGACTTCACCTGCAAGTAGACGTTACTGCGGAGAAACGGCACGCTCAGTTACTGTGTCCTAACTAGGGCTGCGAAAAGGTGGAAACTCCTAGTAAATTTCAGAAACAGAGATAATTTTGTAAACAACCAAATTTTGGTTTCATCTGGATGTATTTATAGGACGCTGAAGACAACTAATGCAATATATAAACAAACCTTTACACCATCGCAATAAGTCTTTTGAATAAAGGATAGGATTACAGTGTTTTTAGGAGGGATAAATGTATTAATCATTTATTTGTTGTGCTGTGTGAATTGTATTGTCATTGTTGTAAGTGAGCTGAACAATACTAACTAAACTTTCAAGGATTTGTATAAAGTTTCTGGAAAGTTACCAGACATTTTCCACCCCTTTGCATCTCTAGTCCTAACTGCACGCAACAAAATCTTTTTCATGTTAATCCGAGTTTTCTCCTAACTAGACATGCAAAACTTTATTTTAGAAATGTCGCAGCTGGAGCAACAACATACAAGCTATCTGACAGTAGATGATCTCAGGAGGTAATGATTATGTGCTTTATCCAAAGTCTGATGTGAGTTTGAATATATTTGCGTGACCTTACAACAATACGGTAAACAAAACCAGATTTACCTCAGATCTTGAAAATAAATTAGCAAATTTGTACGTTAAAGCAAACTCAGGAAAATAGATTCAAATGTGTGACGATTCAAAGCGGTTGAGATGCCAAACAAATGGAGATTCAGTTGGAGTAGAGGTTTATATGAATGCATCTCTGAGGGGAAAATTTTAGATGGCATTTTCTTTCAATTTTGTCTCTGAACGGTACATATTAATGTTCATAACGTGGCCTTTTTGCCTATTTTTTGATTACTCCAGAGTGATGCACTGTCAAGATGGCGACGGCCCGCTCGACCCACTGTGGTTTCAAAACTCGCTTCAGAAACCTATGGGTGACATCACGGACACTACGTCCATGTTTCTATGCAGTCTATGGTTCATAAGCACAGCGCTGCTTTGTTTACAGCGGTAACCATGGAAACAGTGTATCACTGCTGTTCATAAGCACCACCTGCTGGCAGAGACTGAATCTGCGTCCTAATGTTTATGTATAGTTTAATAAAACTATTCTGTTTTGCTTCAAATTTAATTATACAACCTAATTTAGATTCAAAACTTCTTGTTTCATGTATGCAGCATCTTTGTTTGGATCGTAATTAAAATGCGGTGGTTGCTTCTAATTTTAAATGGAAAGAGACCAGACAATGCCTTATTTTGTTTATATGAAAATATTTATTGTGTGTTATTAATTTGTTAAAAATTCCAAATGAGTTTTGTTTCATATTTCAGTTTCACAAAGAAACGTGCAGCATTTTGTCCCAAAATATCGTGAGTTGAGTGAATCATTACATCCATAGAACCATATCGGCTTTCATAAATAAAGCATTATCGGTGTTTCTATCACTGTTTCTATCAGTGCGTGTAGTTAGGAGCGGTATGGGTCACTCACTTGAAGAAGGCGATGAGCAGGTTGACCATCAGGATGTACTGGACGAACAGATAGACGGCCTGCAGCAGCGGCGTCAGCCACACACCCGTCGCACACAGCTCCTTAGCGTGATCCTCGCTCGAGTTCGCACACACTGACACACACACACACACACACAGTAAATAATTGGGCTTGAGGTACAGGTCAGTGTTACACCTGCCTCTTCTGAATCTGAACTGATACTGAATCTAATAACGCAGCTGTGATCCTGTGGTGAAGGGTTCAGTGCTGTGTTCGTGAGTTACCGTCGATCTCGTAGGCGTAGACTTCACCGTACATCATCCAGTAGGGCTGGAACACCACATCTTTGGCTAAAGTCCATGAGGGATCCTCGTTTGGGTACAGAATGGCTTTCCGGGGAACCCCATAACTCAGCAGCACCACGGCCATGATGACCACGATGTAGAACATGTTGGCCACCTGCGGAGGAAGAAATCGGTCAGTGCTGGAGGACGCGAGCGGCTCAAACACAAGCACAGCTCCGAGCGCTCGCTCACCATCTTCCCGATCATCATGACGTAGGGTCCGGCCTGCTGATTGACCGCCAGGATGTCCAGCAGCCGCACGTACCAGAAGATGATGTTCAGACAGTACACGATCCGGCCCGCGATGAACACGCTCCCCGAGCCGAAGCGCAGACCGAAGCCCACGAAGAACATCAGGATGGCCAGGAAATCAGAAACGTTGAAGTAGTCGCCGAACCAGACTTTAATCTTCTGACTGATTTTACCTCCTTCAGACATGAACATCTAGAGAGGAGCACAGAAGAAGTCATCAGTCAAGTCTAGTCACCTTTATTTATATAGCGCTTTAAACAAAATACATTGTGTCAAAGCACTGAACAACATTCATTATGAAAACAGTGTGTCAATAATGCAGAATGATAGTTAAAGGCAGTTCATCAGTGAATTCAGTGATGTGATCTCTGTTCAGTTAAATAGTGTCTGTGCATTTGACACAGTGTCACAGGTATGGGTCACAATTATACATTCCTCTATTGATGCCAAAAACTTAATGTTTGATTAGTAATATACATTGCTAAGAACTTCATTTGAACAACTTTAAAGATGATTTTCTCAATTTTAGATTTTTTTTCTCCCTCAGATTCCAGATTTTCTAATATTGTCCTCCGAACAAACCAGACATCACTGGAGAGATCATTTATTCAGCTTGAGATGATGAATGACACACGTGTGACCTCTTGACCCTGGCTGCGGTCAGATGATCACAGGACAGCGGTCAGGATCACGTCTCTCATCAATCATCACACGGCAGGTTAACCGCTCCGCTGCATTGTCACGAATGCTGCTCAAATAATTAAACATTTCTGACATACCTCGTTAAAACATCTGAACACACACACACACACACACACACACACACACCTCTCGAATCTTCTCCACCGCCAGCGTGAAGATGTAAAGAATGACGACCCATTCCTGAGGAGACGGGAACGACTCCATCTTCACCAACACCACGTATGAATACAGCATCAGGAAGCCGATGTAGAAGAGCTAGAACACACAGAACACTCCATTATTCTCTCGAAAACCTTCATAAGGAGCTCAGATCTCCTCGTGATCACACACACACACACACACACACACACACAAATACAGACACACACACACACACACACGAGGAGCAGAGTGCTCAGAGTCATCACACACTAACACAAGAGCAGTGACCAATCACAGTCAAACTCTCCATCACACAGTCTACAATAAAGTTGTTGTTTTTTTATTTTATACAAATTTATTAAAACAAACACCTTGGTGATTGTAATTCTTATTACTTTAAGTACTTTTTACTGTTCAGAAATAAGATATTTCTGCCATCATTTCATTGGATCAGTAGTTTCAGTGTGTATCTGATTAACTGGACTCTTGTTTTGTTATGACATGACTCTGGTACGACTGCACAGTTGCTCAAGAATCGTTTACCGCTAGCACGATCAAAGAACGCTAATTATTCACATCACACACTCAAAACAATCATTATTTGCTTTTCTGACAATCTTTAATGTTTGATCAACACATTTCACCCGAGACCCTTCAGCTTACATTAGAAACAACAGATGAATGATCAACCGCTGCGTCACACACACACACACACACACACACACACACACACTCGCGTCTGGCTCAAATGTCACTAGTCAATCTTCCACTAGTCCTGTGATGTTTATCTGTGTGTAACGCGGAGGGTTTATGCAGGAACGAGTGTCTCTGATACTATCTCATGGGAACAACAGCCCAGAACACTTCAAGTGCTTCACACACACACACACACACGCACACACACACACACGCAGCGTGATAAGTTAGCCGCTCGTACCGTGTTGAACCAGAACTTGACGATGGGTGCGTGGTAGAAGGCGTAGAACCTGCGTGTGATGGGTAACCGGCGAGAGCGCACGTGCACCTCCGTCTCACTCTTCACATCAGCGTTCTCATTGGGACGGACTTCCTTAAACACATCCTGACACAAACACACACTCTGTCACTCTGTGCAGGAACACCCAGAACACTTCAGGGGTGTTTAACGTGTGATCCGCACCATGGGGATGTCGTCAGGCTTCTGCAGGCTGTGCTCGCTGTCCTCCATGCTCTGATGAGCGTCCTGCGACTGAGGGATGTGGGACATCTCCGCTTTAGTCTTGTACTCCAGCAGGAGGATGGCAGGAGGAACCAGGATGCTCAGGATCACCTGCACATGAACAGAACATCATCACGTTCGGTTTAAATAACCGTGATTGCACAGACTATGTAGACTACAATTTCAGTTTGTTTATTGAGAAATAAGTTTTTTCTGTCCTCTGATAAACATTGTTTGTGTGTGTCCAGATGAGCAGGAAAACAGTTCTATTCAACACAATTACTCGCTAACACTGGTTATTCGTCCAATTCAATGAATACACTGCACGCATTCATTTCTTTGTTAAATAAACTAAAGCACTGGTAAATGAAACACCTTAGCACTGATACGGTCTGAGGAACTATCGACACTGGTTTGCGCTGTACCTTGTACCAGGAGTTCTTGCGCATGTTCAGGCGGCCCATCCACATGTCGGAGAGCAGCATCTGTGTGCAGGTGTGAGCCACGAACGGACGGAGACGTGACGACACGGCCAGCTTCAGACAGGTGGAGTTACTCCAGTTCTTCAGCTCGTAGGTCAGCAGCTTCATGGCCATGGTCTCGTCCTGTCTGAACGACTGCTCCAGCAGATCCACGGCCAGCGTGCCGAACTCACTGACCACACACACACACACACACACACGTCTGGAGTTAAAACATCAGTGTTGGGCTTTGTGCCTTTTCTTGTCTAGGTCAGTTTTTAAGAATCTAAATTCTCAAAATACTTCAGGGATTTAATACTACAGCATTCGTGTAGTTCAAAGTATCTTGGAGAGGTGAGGTGTCCAAGTCTCAACATCTAACTACTGGGGTGCCTCAGGGCTCAGTTCTGGGACCACTTCTCTTCTCTGTCTACATGGCATCATTAGGTTCTGTCATTCAGAAACATGGCTTTTCACACCACTGCTATGCTGATGACACTCAACTCTTCCTCTCATTCCATCCTGATGATCCGACGGTAGCTATTCGCATCTCAGCTTGTCTAACAGACATTTCTTGCTGGATGATGGACCATCACCTTCAACTCAACCTTGCCAAGACAGAACTGCTTGTGATTCCAGCAAACCCATCGTTCCATCACAATTTCTCCATCAAGTTAGACACATCAACCATAACTCCTTCAAAAACAGCTAGAAGTCTTGGAGTTATGATTGATGATCAGCTGACTTTCTCAGACCACATTGCTAAAACTGTCCGATCCTGCAGATTTGCTTTATTCAACATCAAGAAGATCAAGCCCTTTCTTTGGGAACATGCTGCACAACTCCTTGTTCAAGCTCTTGTTCTGTGGCTGGACTATTGCAATGCCCTCTTGGCAGGTCTTCCAGCCAATTCTATCAAACCTTTACAATTAATTCAGAACGCGGCAGCAAGATTAATTTTTAATGAGCCGTTAAGAATACACGTCACACCTCTGTTTATCAATGTGCACTGGCTTCCAATAGCTGCTCGCATCAAGTTCAAGGCATTGATGTTTCCTACAAAACTACCACTGGCTCTGCACCCATTTACCTAAATTCGTTACTTCAGACTTATGTGCCTCTAGAAGCTTGTGTTCTGCAAGTGAACGTCGCTTGATTGTTCATCCCAAAGAAACACAAAGTCACTTTTACGGACTTTTAAATTAAATGTTCCCTTCTGGTGGAATGACCTCCCCAACTCAATCCGAGCAGCTGAGTCCTTAGCCATCTTCAAGAATCGACTTAAAACACATCTCTTCCATCTTTATTTGACCCTCGAACTTTAACACTCACTATTCTAATTCTATTCTTAAAAAAAAATCTAACTTCCTTTCTAATCTTTTTGTGTTCTATTTTCTTTTCATTTATTATGCAATTGTATTTGTGTGTGTGTGTGTGTGTGTGTGTGTGTAAAGACCTCTAACTAGCTTGCTCTATATTTTTTTATTCTATCTGTTTTCTTTTTATTTATTATATTATTTAAAAACTGTTACAGCATATATATCATTGCTCTATTTGTTGTTTTCGATTGCTTCCACTGTCCTCATTTGTAAGTCCCTTTGGATAAAAGTGTCTGCTAAATGAATAAATGTAAATGTAAAGTAAATGTTCTGTAGATCACGGCAAAAATTTCGGACTATAAGTCACATTTATTTAGAACCAAGCACCAAGAAAAAACATTACCGTCTACAGCTGCGAGAGGGCGCAGGAAAACGGGAGAATATTTAAATGGGATGATAGTGGGTTGACATATGATCAGACCCCAGAACCTGGAGCTGAATGAAGACAGCAGCCTCACTTCTGAAGACTCATGCATCACCATGAAGCTGCTCTGAATCTGTCTGTAGAACTGATGGAGACTCACCTGGAATACTCCTTCAGCTCCTCGGACGTGTCGTCCACCACGTCGCTCTTCTTGGCCTCGTATCCCATGGAGCGCAGCAGTTTGCAGGCCACCAGAGCTTTGGCCATGGACTCCTCTCCGTGCTGCCAGAAGAACAGAGACATCTTCTGCCGCTTCATCAGCACGGCCCACACCAGCAGCTCGTTGAAGGGGTACGGGAACCGGCGCGTCTCCGGGTCATCGATGTCCACCACCTCCTCCTTACTCTTCTTCTTCTGCAGCTCTGAGACCGAGTCCAGCTGAGGAGGAAGAGCACAGGTCACACACACGCTGAGACACACACACACACTCACACACACACTCATCTTACCCTGGGCTTGTAGGGCTGTGCCGTTTTGATGAAGTGATTGTGTCGTGTCTTCTCTTTCTTATCTGCCTGAATGCTGAAGGACTCGTGTGAGCTGCTGCCCGTGTGTCGTCCTGACCGCTGACAGACAGAACGGATGTTAAAAATAATAAAAATAAACACTTTGATCTGTATGTCATGTGACCATTAACCAGCAGCAGAGAACCGTGAACGTGCAAACGAGTTATTAACTTATAAAAAACTTCATCACAGTGTGAAAACCCTCGAGTACAGCAGATATCTGGTTTACCCGGCTGTTCCCATGCAGGTTGTTGTAGATGATGCGGAAGCGTTTGCGTGTGTAGTTGCACCGGTACGTTCCTCCCATCAGAAACTCGATCACCAGACCCACGTCGATCAGCGTGATCTTATAGTTGGGCGGGAGGTTACCCTGACAGAAGAACACAAGGGAATAAACTCAGACGCCTGCAGTCGGTCAGACACACACACATCAGCTGAAGAGCGTTACCTGTTTGACGTCCCTCACCAGGTGATAGAGCGTCGGATTGGTCGGAGTTTGCTTCTGTGAGAATAGAAATGTTCTGATTTAGGTCCAGTTTATACGCAGTGTGTGTGTGTGTGTGTGTGTGTGTGTGTACCGTGTTGTAGAGCTCCTCCAGGCGTGTGTGTGTGTGTGTGTACCGTGTTGTAGAGCTCCTCCAGGCGTGTGATTGTGAGGAAGCGGTGCATACTGACACCATTCTCGATCAGGAGCTTCACAAACTCCACGCGGTCCATCACCAAAGCATCCAACATCGCCTGCTCGAGGGAGCCCACCTT
The DNA here is from genome assembly GCF_003368295.1 of Carassius auratus. NCBI lineage: Eukaryota > Metazoa > Chordata > Actinopteri > Cypriniformes > Cyprinidae > Carassius > Carassius auratus. The sequence goes on along the minus strand of NC_039260.1, from coordinate 496,337 downwards.
CACACACACACACACACACACACACACACACACACACACACGTCAATACTTTCAAATCACTGTAACACTAGTGTTGAATGCAGAGCCCAGAACTATCATTCACATTGCTTCTAATCTTAAAGAAATAATTCACCCAGTAATCATCAACAAAACTAAATATTTGAAGAAAGTCCATTTTTTTGAAGTGGGGTCCATTGTTGTTCGGTTCCCAACATTCTTCAGAATATCGGTCACATTTTGATGTTCATCAAGTTTTCATTTTCACAAAGCAGTTTACAGAATATGTACACACAGTACATTTAAGCATCATTATACTTATATTGTGTGTGTACTACAAACACAACAGTTTCTCTCGGTGTTGATCAGCACACACACACACACACACACACACACACACACACACGAGTACAAACCAGCAGCTGTTGTCCGTAAACAAACACGTGATCTTTAGCGATGTCCACCCGATCCCACGCCAGTGTCAGGACCAGCTGATCGAAGGCCGACGCGTTTGTGCCTGTACACACACACACACACACACACCAGATGATGTCAGACGAGACATGATGATGTTTAGACTTTGATAGTGTTTATTCTCAAACTGCAGTAAATGTTTGATAATTTGAACATGCTTAACCCGCAACAAACCCAGCAGTCAGCCTGTGTGTGTGTGTGTGTGTGAGAGTTGGTTGCTGCTATATCAGCTTCACATGGATCCATCTTCCAAAACAAACCAATATCATGTGTCTGTGTATGATGGAGGTTCAGGAGATGATGGTCTGATTCGGTTCATTTGCAGCAGATACACCTGCATCAGTCAAACACACACACACACACACACACACACACACACAGATGATGAGGGTCGTTCCACTCACCTTTCAGCAGAGCCTTCAGGATTGCCACATCGATGTCCTGATGGTCCTCCGAGCCCACAGGAAACACTGTGATCTGAAACACACACACACACACACACACACACACGAGGGTCAAACACTGACTGCACCTGCAACATGTGTGCGTCGCTCAAACCACAGCTTACTGAACAAATACTGAGTCAACAAATACAGTGTGAGTGCGAGTGAGTGAGAGAGTGAGAGTGTTAGAGTGAATGAGAGTGAGTGTGAGAGTGAGTGAGAGAGTGAGAGTGTTAGAGTGAATGAGAGTGAGTGTGAGAGTGAGAGTGCGAGTGAGAGTGCGAGTGAGTGTGCGAGTGAGTGTGCGAGTGAGTGTGCGAGTGAGTGTGAGTGAGAGTGCGTAATTGAGAGTGTGTGAGTGTGATTGAGTGTGCGAGGGAGTGTGTGAGTGCGAGTGAGTAAGTGAGAGTGTGAGTGTGAGTGAGTGAGTGTGAGTGAGAGAGAGTGAGTGAGAGAGAGTGAGTGAGTGAGAGTGAGTGAGTGTGCGAGTGAGTGTGAGTAAGAGTGTGTGTGTGAGTGTGTGTGAGAGTGAGTGAATGAGTGAGTGTGAGAGCGAGTGAGTGTGCGAGTGAGTGTGTGCGAGTGAGTGTGAGTGCGAGTGAGTGAGTGCGAGTGAGTGAGTGTGTGTGTGAGAGTGAGTGCAAGTGAGAGCGAGTAAGTGTGAGTGCGAGTGCGTAATTGAGAGTGTGTGAGTGCGATTGAGTGTGCGAGGGAGTGTGTGAGTGCGAGTGAGTAAGTGAGAGTGTGAGTGTGTGAGTGAGAGTAAGAGTGAGAGTGAGTGTGAGTGAGTGAGCGAGTGAGTGTGAGTAAGTGAGTGCGAGTATGTGAGTGTGTGTGTGAGTGAGTGTGAGAGTGAGTGTGAGAGAGAGTGAGTGCAAGTGAGAGCGAGTAAGTGAGTGTGCGAGTGCGTAATTGAGAGTGTGTGAGTGTGATTGAGTGTGCGAGGGAGTGTGTGAGTGCGAGTGAGTAAGTGAGAGTGTGAGTGAGAGCGAGTGAGTGTGCGAGTGAGTGTGAGTGCGAGTGAGTGTGCGAGTGTGCGAGTGAGTGAGGGAGTGTGTGAGTGCGATTGAGTGTGCGAGGGAGTGTGTGAGTGCGATTGAGTGTGCGAGTGAGTGAGTGTGCGAGTGAGTGTGAGTGCGAGTGAGTGAGTGTGCGAGTGAGTGTGAGTGCGAGTGAGTGAGTGTGCGAGTGAGTGAGGGAGTGTGTGAGTGCGATTGAGTGTGCGAGGGAGTGTGTGAGTGCGATTGAGTGTGCGAGTGAGTGAGTGTGCGAGTGAGTGTGAGTGCGAGTGAGTGAGTGTGCGAGTGAGTGAGTGTGCGAGTGAGTGTGAGTGCGAGTGAGTGAGTGTGCGAGTGAGTGTGAGTGCGAGTGAGTGAGTGTGCGAGTGAGTGAGGGAGTGTGTGAGTGCGATTGAGTGTGCGAGGGAGTGTGTGAGTGCGATTGAGTGTGCGAGTGAGTAAGTGAGAGTGTGTGAGTGCGAGTGAGTAAGTGAGAGTGTGTGAGTGCGAGTGAGTAAGTGAGAGTGTGTGAGTGCGAGTGATTAAGTGAGAGTGTGCGAGTGAGTAAGTGAGAGTGTGCGAGTGCGAGTGAGTAAGTGAGAGTGTGCGAGTGCGAGTGAGTAAGTGAGAGTGTGCGAGTGCGAGTGAGTAAGTGAGAGTGTGCGAGTGCGAGTGAGTAAGTGAGAGTGTGTGAGTGCGAGTGAGTGACAGTGTGTGTGAGAGAGTGAGAGACTGTGTGTGTGTGTGTGTGTGCATGCGCAAGTGAGTGAGTGCGAGTGAGTGTGCGAGGGAGTGCGTGAGTAAGTGCGAGTACGAGTGAGTGCGAGTGAGTGTGCGAGTACGAGTGAGTGTGCGAGTAAGTGCGAGTGTGAGTGAGTGTGCGAGTGAGTTCGTTCACCAGCTCTTTGTTCTTCATGCACTCCATCAGCGTCTGGAAGAGATGCAGTGCGTCACTCTGGCTGAAATTGAAAGTTTTCTTGATTGTCGCAATAATGTCGGCCTCGACGCCGTCAGGAAGCGCTCTACAAACACACACACAGTTCGTCTTGAATCAAGGGGTGTATGTGAAGGTTACTGTATATTCTACATCGAGCTCTTATGACACAAATCACCGTAATAACATCAGACTGATGTCATACTGATACGAGTCATCACAGAGTTCAGAGATTGGCATATAAATCTGTGTGTGTGTGTGTGTGTGTGTGTTACCCGTCCTGCTCCGTCTGCTTGTGTACGTATGCCAGTATATCAGCGGCGCGTCCGGTTCCCTCACACACCACCACCGGCACCGGAGGACTCTCCTGAAGATACTCCAGCACCGTCAGGATCACGTTTGGACCGCCTTCGAAGATCAGAGCCACGACCGGGACGCCCTGACCAATGCCTGTGTCAGCAGGAAATACCACTTTACATTTCCAAACATTCATAGTCATTAATTAAAATAATGCAGTGAGAGTTTGTGCTGCACACAGTGATGTGATCTGATCCTCATCAGTCTGTCTGGAGTGACATGAAGAAACAGAACAAACTGAGACAGACTCAATCCAGAAGAACTGTGTCTCGCTTCAAGAAACCTCCTGCAACGCTCCTGAGAAACTCTGCTCAAGCTCCTTTAAACACAAAGGATGCTCCTACAAATGATGATTTCATTTAGTTAATAGAAGTTATTTGATAAAGAAAGTCTATTTTTGATAGCATCCTCATTTTACAGCATTTTTACATGAGCGCCTAAAACTTTTAACACTACTGGAGCTTTGCAGCTAGGTTTCATACACATTTCATATATATATACAAATTTATAACGTGTATAAAAATTACATGTGATGTTTGTTTTTTTGTTTATCACTAATGTAATTTTGACATGTGAAAGAGTCGCTTGTGTGAATAACAATGGCTTCAGGATAATAGATGCTTACGAACAACTGGCAGATGAGTGTGTATTTATCTGTGTGTGTGTGTGTGTGAGTGTGTGAGTGTGTGTGTCTCACGGGCGTGGATTCTCTGCAGGTTAATGTGTTTCTCCAGTTCTCTCCTGAGTTTGACTTCAGCTCCATATTTCCCGACTGTCCCATCATCCACCAGGACGAAATGAGAGTGGAAGTTATTCAGGACGTTGAGTTTACTGAGAGGATTCAGCAGGGTTTGGTAGGGCGCTACAACCTGAACACACACACACACACAATGATTTCATACAGCTGCTTCTGAAACATTTGTTGTGATTTGAAACACTAATTTATCTCTGATTTAAGGTACAGACCTTGTTAATACTGTCCAGCATTACGGTTGTAATATTTCTATCACTGATGTTGGTACATTACCGTTCAGAGGTTAAAAGTCATTATTATTTTTTTAGGTGTGTGAAAGAAGTCTCTTCTGCTCACTAAGACTGCATTTATTTGATCAAATGAGTAAAATGAGTCTCACGTCTCTTCCGATGAGGTCGTTCCTGTTTTCGATCACTCCCCAGGGTGCGATTCCCACCGTACAGATTTTCCGAGCCGATCTGGACATATGTTCCTTCAGAGCGTCCCCCACATGTTTGGCCACACCTGGAAACGCAGTGGAAAAACCCCCACAGTCAGCGGTTATAGTGACCGTGACCCTCAGGGGTCGTGACCTCTCTTCACAAGTGTGTGTGTTCAGCAGCAAGTGTCTGTGTGTGTGTAGAGGTAATGTGAGTGTGTAAACACTAATAAAGTGTATCAACCTGATCTTTAAACTCAAATGACTGTCATTATGATAATCAAGTTAATCCTGTAACTGCTATATGAACACACACACACACACACACACACACACACTCGCTGAGTCTGCGGTCTGTACAGCAGGTAGAGAGTCTGGTGGCACACATCTGTACCCATGATGCACTAGTACTGAGTGTGTGACCTGTGTTGACCCCTCCGGTCAGGATCCAGGCCCCGGTGGTGACAGCAGCTTTGATCAGTCCTTTTCCCACCACCTGTTTGATCCGCGGATGCAGGTCGAAGTTCTGGATTCCCCCGTGAACACTGATGACGATCTTTGGCAGCTCCATCTGCCACTCCTTCAGCATGAGCCTCAGGATGGCCTCCGGACGGGAGTCATAGGAGAGACGCACATACTGCAGAGAGCAGAGCAGGACATCATCAACCCCTGACCAATCAGAACGCTGCACTGAGTGACATCATCAACCCCTGACCAATCAGAGCGCTGGACTGAGTGACATCATCAACCCCTGACCAATCAGAGCGCTGCACTGAGTGACATCATCAACCCCTGACCAATCAGAGCGCTGCACTGGACTGACATCATTAACCCCTGACCAATCAGAGCGCTGCACTGAGTGACATCATTAATCCCATTTGAACAGAACTGAGTGCAGTGCACATATGATCATTCAGAGTGTTCTCTGTGTGTGTGTGTGTGTGTGTGTGTGTTCAGACCTTGGCTCTGTATGAGTGGGATCCTCCCTGGAAGTTGATGACTCCATAAGCGTCAGTGGGACTCTCCTCCGTGTGCTTCTCCACTGACCACTGCTCCAGATCGGACAGCTCTCCCTCGGTCAGACGCACGTCTGAGTATTTCACTGCCAGTGTGGCGCTGAAGCCCACGTGCTGCCGAACCAGACGCCCACAGCAGCATCTACACACACACACACACACACACACGTCAGCACACACTCCATCTGAACACCTCAACTGTGACAAACGTCGTGTTTCGTGACACTCACCGCACGAGCTGCTGACAGATTTGGCATCCTGGGAGGCATCTGCAAAAACAGAGGGACACCAGAACTGCTATGTGATAATAACATGAAATGAATTGAATGAAGTCATGCTGATTCAGCCCCATCGCCGATGTTTGCACTTCAACAGACAAGTCTGAGCCTGTTATAATAACATGAAGCGCATGACGTACCTGTGCGGGTCTTTTGACACGGGCAGTATATAGACACATTCCCTCTTGGTGAAACTGTGTTCGATCCAGGACTTCTGGGACTGCAGAAGAGAAACAGGATCAACATAAACCAGCAGTTCATTTCAGACGGTCACTGTGCCCCGACTGACACCTCACACTGAAACAGTGACGTAACAGAAGCAGCATCCGATCTCTTCTTCCTTACGGTCACATTCATCTGAGCGTAACAAAACACAGGGCGGGGCTTGGCTCTATGCATCAGTTACTGATTGGATGCTGAGATGTGGGCGTGGCTCTCAAATGGAGGCAGAAGTGAATGAGCATGTAGTGGATTGAAAGAAAGAGACTAAACGATTGGAGTCCAGCATACATCACAAGAGCGAAGCCTGTCGTCTCACTGGATTACACATTACTGCATACACATTTAATTTAAGATAAACAGATTGAATGAAGTTCCAATAGAATGAAAAAAAAACAGACCTCAAACGTTAAAATAAAGATCAGATTGTATGCATGCTCATATAAATATTAAACACTGATGAGTGTCATTTTAATCATGGGATTCACATCAGCTAATAGTAATTAGGTTTGTCATGAAACCACAATGATATACACTGAAAACGATCACCACAAACCGAGTGACTACCTTCAGATGTCCACTATTACAGACATCTAACGTCACCTTTATTCCTACAGCGCCTTCCACAGATCGAGTGTTGTGAGACTACCGTCTACATCAGCACTAATCATCAGGTTTACAATAATAACTACAGCAACAAACACTAGATTACTACCTTAGACCTGATGTAAGATCCACCCAGATCAGGAGAGTCTAACTCCGTCACTAGTTCCTCCTCAGCCTGAAAACATGTTTGTGTTTCTCTGGACTGATATAAAGCGGTCACTGCAGCAGTGATCTACACACATCTGAATCAACTCAGACGTCAGTGATGTCTACAAGCACCAAGTCTAGAGCCGCATCCATCAATCTCATCACTTAACACAAACTCAAATCCATCATTTACTCTCCCTCACGACGTTTCAAACCTGTCTGGCTTTCTCCCGTTGAGCAGAGGACGACGGATTTAACACCAGGGATTTTTAATTAAACTTCCCAGAGTTCCTTTCTGCTCCCAGCCTGAGCTCCCAGCATTCCTGCGGAGCCGAAGCGTCCAGCGAACACGAGCGGATTACACACATATTTGAGCAGAAACACTGAAAGCCATAAACACAGAGACTGAGACGGTGTCCATCTACCTCTTCATCCTCATCTTCATCCTTCTGCCGCAGCAGCGAGTACAGAAACATCACCAGACACTGAGAGAGAGACGGTGTTTCTGAGCACAGTTCATCAGCAGGAGGACGAGACGGAGCTGATGAATGTTTCTGACCGAGAACAGGCTTATTACACAGAGAGAGAGAGAGAGAGAGCTTAGCGTGTGCGCCGCGTGTAGTGACTGCAGCAGAGATCAGTGTAAACCGTGTTCACTCCACATAAACAAACCCAACCCTTCACTGCTCTAGAACCACTTACAGACCCAGAGGAACTCATCCGCACCTGAACACATTTACACTCATGATTCTGACACACGCTTCCATCCGAGCACTGATTTCTAGGTGAAATATAGTGAACAGTTGTGACATTTGCCAAGAATGGTAACCCATACTCCTGCCAGCACCGAGACTCGAACCTGAAACCTTCAGGTTAAGACTCCAGCTCTCTAACCATTAGGCCACCGAAGTACTTTTTATTTTTAATTTCAGGTAATATCCAAAGATTTGCATTCATCGGAAATAAAAATCTTTTGTAACATTGTAACATTCTCTTTTCTTTTTTTTTCTGGGGGGAGGGGGGGTTATAGAAATTAATAATTTTATTTAGCAAGGATGCTTAGCTTTACATTGATCAAGAAGACATTTATAAATGTTTAAAAAAAGATATCTATTTCAGATAAATGCTGTACTTCTGAACTTTCTATTTATCAAAGAAACCTAAAAAAAAAAGAAAAAAAACTACTCAACACAATAATAAATGTTTTTGAGCAGCAAATCAGAATATTAGAACGATTTCTGAAGATCATGAGACTGGAGTAATGGTGCAAAAAATCAGCTTTGAAATCAGAAATAAATTACATATTAAAATATATTCATATTGAATGCAGTTATTTTGAATATAAAAAATATTTCACAATATGAATTATATTCTGGATCAAGTAAATGTAAAGGCTTCTTTAAAAACATGAAATATTAACTTCTGACTGGTAGTGTGTCTATTATTGTGAAGAATGGCTTGATTTCACTTTGGACTGCTAAATGATGAAATGTAAGTGAATCATCAGATGTGTAATAATCGTGAAGATGAGATGAAGAATCATGATTAGATCCAGTCTCTGTACGTGACTCCATCAAACTTTACAGTCTGGACACTGATAACAGCTTCAGCTCGAGACGAATTAAAGGACACACATCTCAGATGAGGATTTCTGATAAACGCTATGAAGATCATGGTCCTCTAGCTCCATAAACACAGAGATAACGGCCGTGTCTTTATCAGATGTTCAGATAACACACACACACACACACACACACACACCTGCACCGACTGAACCCAATCCACATCACAGCGATTCAGTCCAGCACACAAACACTTCCAGGTCACCAGGGGTCACGGCACACTACTAGAGGTCAGTGACTCTTTTATTTATGCTGTTTATTACTGCATTTCAGTTTATAATACACTAAAAACACTCACATTTCAAATAAACGTTGCTCTTCTGAACTTTCTATTCATCTGTGAATCCGGAACAATACAATGCCTCACGCTTTCCACAGAAATAATACTCAGAGATGTTTCTCGAGCAGTAAATCATCATATTTTCATGATTTCTGAAGATCATGTAACACTGAAGACTGGAGGAATGATGCTGGAAATACAGCGGAGCATCACAGAAATACATTACACTTTAACACAGAAAAGTGCTGCTTTACACTATAATAATAATATTTCACTGTTTTACTGTATTTTAGAAGAGACTCCTAAAAGTTCAACACCCCGGTGTGTGACTGAAATGACTCCTCTGACTGTTTTCTCAAACACACACACACACATACACACACACACTCGTTGTCTATACAGTGTCTGACCGCTGGAAATCTGCTTTCATTTACTGATGAAACAGATCCTGAGAGTGGGTCAAACCTCCACCGATCGTCCTTCACCTTCAGATCTGAACTCAGCTGGAGCTGGTGTGTGTGTGTGTGTGTGTGTGAGACTGATATCACAGTATCGAATTCGTCATAACACTGGCCTTTACAAACACAGCAGACTCTCTCTCACACAGAAAGCGCTCTTTTCCAGACTCTAAATGAAACGACTTGATTATTAATGACAGTCTCTTCCCATCTCAGACTGAAGGGAGTCTCTCCACAGACCGGCTCAGATCAGAAATTACTGTGTTTGACTCAAACTACTGAATCTGATTTAAACACAGAGTTCAGCTGCTCGAGGTAAGAGTGAATTACAGTCTCTCTCTCTCTCTCTCTCTCGGGTCTGGTATTACAGTAATCTTGAGCATGTGACGCTTAAGTTTCTGTGTGAAGAAAATACATCCACTGTTTCAGCTGAAACACACACACACACACACACACACACAGTCTGTCAGATCAGAAATCATCAGTGTCCTGCAGCACAGAAGCGGTCATCAGTAGTTTGTTTGTAATGTTTGATTAGTAATACTCATTGCGAAGATACATCTGAACAACTTTAAAGATGATTTTCTCAATATTTAGATTTTTTTGCTCCCTCAAATTCCAGATTTACACATAGTTGTGTTTCAGACAAATATTGTCCTCCGAACAAAACCATGATTTATTCAGCTTCAGAAAAACGGACCGGTTTTGCTCGAGGGACACAGTTGATTGATTAAAGCACAGATCAGTCAGGACAGATGCACATGGTGAGGAACGTGCCGTCGGTTCATCAACCAATCCGCCAAGAAAACATCGAAATAATTTTAAAAATGTAGAATTCAAGAACATGCTGTGAAGAGGAGATCCGTACACACATCACAAACTCAAGACGTTCTCGAGACGCAGACGTCTAACTCACGTCTCTGGAGATCAGGGTTTTCTGAACAGCACAGATGTGTTTTATAAACCTGCGTCGAGTCAAACATCAGAGATGCAGTAACACGACTCAAACGTGTTCAGAGACACGGACAGAAGCACATATTAACAGGTTCCAGCGCTCGCTCCTTCATCTCTTCATCTCTTTAACAGCCGCTGTCTCCATCAATCACCAGAAATTAGGAAAATACCACCAAACCTTTCACAAGTTTCAACCCTGAGGGATATTACACCATAAATACCAATATATATGAATAATATCCCACTCTTGAACTGAATTGCAAAGCTCTTTGTCTGCGGTTAAGGTTTGGTGGTTTAGGTTAGGGTTAGGTTTAAGGGTCAAGATGTAACTACTGATATAAACTACAGAACTACAGGAAGCTACTGTTATATAAAGTAACAAGCGCATTGTATCAAATGATTAATTTAAATGCAATACATAAGATAAAAATAAGACACAAAGTGGGTCTATGAACACAACTCATTGGCTCGTCATGATGACTTTGCTTCTTGTGTGGAACATAAAAGAAGATATTCTGAAGAACGCTGGGAACCGAACAGCACTGACACAGGAATATTTCTCAAAATACCTTCTCGTGTGTTCCAAAGACGACACAAAGTCAAACAAGATGAAATGATGACGAACAACAATAAAGACCATGACGCACGCCGTCCTTCTGTCGAACACCAAACTAAACTATCATCTAATTCTGACGCTCTATTGAGCAGCGCTTCTCCGAAACGGAGCAGGAATATTAGCTTTGAGACCCATCCACGTTCATCGTGTTCTTACAGGGGTCACGAGGGTCAGCTCAACTAGTTTAGACAAAAATCAGCCCTAGGCCCAAAAACACCCAGGAGCCTGTAGTGCAGGTAAACCAGGTTCCATTCGCCCAGAACCACCACAGAAGAGACGATCAGATCAGATCAGATAATCAATAACTACACGACCCTGGACCTGAACCCGCGCATTACACCATCATCTGAAGCTGAATAAATGATCTCTCCAGTGATGTGTGGTTTGTGAGGAGGACAATATTTGTCTGAGATACAACTATTTGAAAATCTGGAATCTGAGGGAGCAAAAAAATCTAAATATTGAGAAAATCATCTTTAAAGTTGTTCAGATGAAGTTCTTAGCAATACATATTACTAATCAAACATTAAGTTCTGATATATTTACAGTAGGAGATTTACTAAATATCTTCATGAACATGATCTTTACTTAATACCCTAATGATTTTTGTCATAAAAGAGAAATGTATAATTGTGACTCATACAGTGTTTTGTTGTCTATTTCTACAAATATATCTGTGACACTGATGACTGCTTCTGTGCTGCAGGACACTGATGTGAATAATGTCACTTCACTATTGTAAACAAACACTTACACCGATGTATACCAACTAATAGTCTAGAAACATACAAGCTGAGTCCATAAACACAAACACACACTGAGGAACACAAACACACACGGAGGAACACAAACACACACGGAGGAACACAAACACACACTGAGGAACACAAACACACACGGAGGAACACAAACGCCAGATGATCGGGATCCATTACGAGTGGAACGAATCTAACAAGAATCTGTCAACATTAATATCTGGATATTGTTTAGTTTACGCAGTAAATTACAGTAGATTACACAGCTACATGCAACCTTGTTTGCCAACATTTTTCCAAAATATCTTCTTTTGAGTTCAACAGAAGAACCCCACACAGGTTTGGAACAATCTGAGCACGAGTAAATGATGACTGTCTCTTTAAGATCCATGGAACCTTTCCATCGCACACGAGCTTTTTAACAGTAAAACACGGTTCTTTTAAAGAACTGTTCATAAAAAGATTCTTCTGTGAAAGACTCTCGGAGCAAGTTATTTTTGTGCCGCTGGAATAAAATAAACGCCACTAGTATTTGAAGAGCTGCTGAACGTCACAGTGTTTGCCTGAGAATCATCAGATCTGTTTAGAAACACTGATTTACGATTTTATCACGATTTCGAGTCTCATAGTAATCTCACCATCGCTGGATTCGAGGACTTCACTTGATTTATACTTCAGTAGATCGTTAGCGTCACGTGACGCTCCAGCAGCACGGACACACGCCAGAACACGAATTCACAAACACAAACATATTTCCAAAGTGTAAGTGAACATAAAACAGCGCAAATCTAACATGATTATAATCAGCGCGAGTGAGCGCAGAACTCGCGCCATTCACGAGCCGCGCGCGGCGCCAACGCAGTGTTTATGTTTGAATATTGTTATATTTAACCGTTATTACAGTTATTATGCCTCTGAGTGTCAGTGGGCTGCGGAACCGAGCGCAACGCGAGCAGCTAAGCTAACTCGACTGTTTCCATAACCGGAGGCTTTACGTTCATTCCGCGCACGATCGTTGTGATCTACGTACGACGGTGTTCGAACGCGACGCCAGATGTTTCCAGCGCGCTCCGCCGGTACCGGGGTTCGGTGCGCACACGCGTCACAGCAGCTAACGCTAGCGGCGAGCCACGAGCAAGAACGCTTCGACGCGACGCCCGACCAGCTGTCAGCGCGTTCGTCTCGTGCGCCACGCAAGCGCTAGAATACCACAGAGATGCGTACCATTCTCTTCACCGTTCAGAGTCGCGACGCGCTGATCCAGAGCGTCTAGCCATCTATCGGCGCCGTGCTGCTCGGTGAGCCGCGGAAGAAGATCCCGGTGGCGGCGGAGGGAGTCGTGTGCGCCCGCTGCAGCTCCAGCGGAAGGTGGATTTTTCATAATTGTGGGACTCTGGACTGACGCCGCGTGACGGAGGAGGTTTGAGCCCCGCCCCCCAGCTGAGTCAGAGCGGGGGGCGGGACGTCACGTCTCACCTACACACACACACACACACACACACACACACACACACACACACACACACACACACACACACTCTCTCTCTCTCTCTCTCTCTCTCTCTCTCTCTCTCACACACACACACACACACACACACACACACATGTTTGTTTGTGTGTAAAGTGTTTTCATCCCATAGGTGTAATGGTTTTTATTCTGTAGAAACTGTATATTCTATGTCCCTTCACCAACCCTACACCTAACCCTAACCCTCACAGGAAACTTTGTGCATTTTTACTTTCTCAAAAAAACTCATTCTGTATGATTTATAAGTGATTTGAAAAATGGGGACATGGGTTATGTCCTCATAAGTCACCCACTCCTTGTAATACCTGTGTCATACCCATGTCATTATACAGAGTGGTGTCCTGATATGAGACAAAAACATGCACACTCTCTCTCTCACACACTCACACACACACACACACATCTCCAGCAGCCACTGACAGCATGGACACACACACTCGAGCAGATACTAAGTGTGTTTATATGCTCTTTAAGTGTGTTTACCTTTGCTCTGGACCAAGAAAGAAAATTAAATGTAGTTCTAATTTGCTCAGGATACACACTGCCGTTTGCACACCAAGCCTAAAGATACTACAGAACTTATGATATGAGTTGAACTAAAGTGTTTCTATGACATTTCAAATTGGGATGTTCACACTTGTGATGTTTGGTTCAATTAAAACTGGTGCGATCGCTTTGTTTTAGTGTGGTGTGATTGAATAAGTGTGAACTCTGTGATTTGAACCTGGGTGTGCATCAAATGTGGTTTGACTGATATATGAATACAACAAAGACATCAACAAACCAAAGAAAGCACATGATGTCATAACATGTGACCCTAAAATACAGAAAGGTGGAGTTCATGCTGCTTTTTGACTCTTTATTTCATACTTTTCATTCTCTCTGGGGTTCAGGTCGGGTGACCAACACCATGGTCATTTAACCAACTCTTGGTGCTTTTGGCAGTGTGGGCAGGTGCCAAAAATGAAATAAATATTTTGTGTGCTCCAAGATTTCTTGGTAAATGGGTGCAGTGACTTTGGTTTTCAAAAAACACAATGGACCAACAGCGGTAGACGACATTGCACCCCAAATCATCACAGACTGTGGAAACACTGGACTTCAAGCAACTTGGGCTACGAGCTTCTCCACCCTTCCTCCAGACTCTAGGACCTTGGTTTCCAAATGAAATACAAAACTTGCTTTCATCAGAAAAAGGGGACTTTGGTTCACTAGGCAACAGTCCAGTTCTTCTCTTCCTTAGCCCAGGTAAGATGCCTCTGAGGTTGTCTGTGGTTCAGTAAATCTCTCAACACGTCTGTGTGTGGTGCTCTTGATGCCTTGACCCCAGCCTCAGTCCATTCCTTGTGAAGTTCACTCAAATTCTTGAATTCAGTTTGCTTGACAATCCTCATAAGGCTGTTGTTCTCTCAGTTGGTTGTGCATCTTTTTCTTCCACACTTTTTCCTTCCAGTCAACTTTCTGTTAACATGCTTGGATACAGCACTCTGTGAACAGCCAGCTTCTTTGGCAATGAATGTTTGTGTCTTATCCTCCTTGTGAAGGGTGTCAATGATTGTCTTCTGGACATCTGTCAGATCAGCATTCTTCTCCATGATTGTGTAGCCTAGTGAACCAAACTGAGAGAACATTGTGAAGGGTCAGGAAACCTTTGCAGGTCTTTTGAGTTGATTAGCTGATTTGCATGTCACTATATTCTAATTTGTTGAGATCATGAATTGGTGGGTTTTTGTTAAATGTGATCCAAAATCATCACAAATAAAAGAACCAAAGACTTAAACCACTTTAGTCATTGTGCACTGAATTTATTTAATAAACTAGTTTAACAATTTTGGATGAATAACTGAAATAAATTAACTTTTCCAATTAAAAAAATTAAATGTCTTGAGATGCACCTGTAAATAGTCATACTAAAGCCTGGTTTTCACTTAGGTCTGTTTATGTTACTAAAAAATATCAGATTACTCCATCTTCAAGATAATAAGTAGCTTACTTGATAACCAAAATAATCATTAGTTACAGCCCTAGATTAGTTTTATACAACTGCATTGTTTTATTTTTTGTTAATTAAAAGACAAATATTTTGTCATTGAAATTTTTTAATGTATATTATTTAAATATTGTCTTGTTCTAGTGAACCAAGTCTCTGTATATTATCTCAAGTGTATTGTCACACCCCTAGAGCTGATAATCAGTGATCTAGCTCATAATTTTCCAAGTGTATGAATCATGAGTCAATCATATATTCATAAAAAAATCAGTTTGAATAAAGAAAGCGATATCTTTGTCATAGTATCCTTTCAAATGTTAAAGTTGCCGCAGTCATTGCATGCTTTGCATCTGAATTATCAATCATCCGCTTTAGTTTTCAGATTTGTATTTATTTTGATCACAGAGATAGAGTGTTAAACTATTCGTTGGGTTTTCGTCAAATATTCCCAAAGTTATAAAATGATCACATAAAAAAGTGAAAGACAAAAACAGCAGGTTGATCTGGTTAAGGCCCCTTAAATAACGATTTTCAGACAGTCTGTTGTTTTAGTAAAGTGTCCCAGTGATGAAGATGATGATGAGATTCGTATCAGAAACACAGCGTTCCCATCAGATCATCATGAAGACGGCGTATTCCTCTTCACTGCTCCATCTGAAGACACAGAGACAGACGTCACACAGAAACACTGCGAGTCTCAGCTCAGATGAAGCTGACACACACACACACACACACACACACACACACACGCATACACGCACACACACACAAACTCACTAACAGATACAACTACAGCCACTTGAAGAGATTTCTAGCAGTTTCTGCATTTTAGTACTTGTCGCATTAAAAAATAAAATTATAAACTAAATGTTTTTAAATTTTAGTTTTGATTTATTGAGCAGTAAAGTAAAACTCATTCACTAACTGTGTACTCGTGAATTTGTTTGAAATCAGCTTACACATATTTTCACAGACAAATCATGATTCATAATTAACTTTCATACAAAAATGTATTATAAATTCATGATTTTTTTATAAGGATTATTGAAATCACACATTTTATACATGGTTATTTAATGCTTTATTTAATACTTATTCAAGTATATTCAATGCATACCATTAAATACATATATTATTAAAATATACTTAATGCTCATCATTAAAATACATATGTAAAAGAGTGAGATAAAGCTGGAGATGCATAAAAATGCAGACATACACCGCTAACGAGTGGATTATATTCTGGATCTGAATAATGAGTGTTTGTGCTTGAAATGATTTTGAGGATGACACACTTCTGGATCCTTCTGCACACCTTTAGAGTTTATTTTGAGTTTGGAGTTTTTCTGAAAATGATAAAAGCTGTATTGTGCAGAAGGCTGATAAATTGAGATTATTTGGGTGAGTTTTATACCAATAACAAACCTCAGGAATGCTGTCGTTCATTTACAACACTACAAATTCATTTCAACGAGCTTTTGAGCTGATTCATGTGTGTACACCTCTGCATTAGGGGAGTATACATATGAATAATCAACATATGTGTTAATGAGAATCATGGCATTAAAACTTCCAAACAAATCACTGCTGTCCGGTAAGAGATTCAGTTAAAGTGATGCTGAGACAGAAAAGCAGGTGTTTTATGTGTTTATGCTCATGAGTCGTGTGTTAGTTACAGCAGACAGCAGCTGAGAAACTGAAATCATCAGATAAACATGCTGGAGAGACACAAGCAGCTCATCTACACACACAGACGTGTACTCTAGCGCCACCATGTGGTGAACACACACACCGCAGGGCAGGAACACACACAGACGGAGAGAGAGAGAGAGACAGACACACACACACACACACACAGACAGACAAAGAGACACACACACAGACACACACAGATACACACACACACACAGACAGAGGGCAGCACTGAGCAGAATGGAGGACTAAAACAAGAGCTCAAACCTGATAACAAGGGCTTCCTAGACTCCTCCAGGACCTGATGGAGACCAAGTCACATTTTAAATCTTATAAAACACACAAACACACATACATCTGAATCTCAGATCACACATCTCTCTCTCACACACACACACACAATGTCCTCGGCCAAAAACACACAGATGCCTGCACAGATGTCACACACACTCAGTTTCCAGTGCCTTTAAACAGCTGTATTATTATTGTTAGGCAAATATGTTTTTAGCTTGTTCTTTAATTTATTAATTTAGCAGACTTCACACATTCTGGAAAATTGAACCCATGACCTTAGGAAGTGAAAGGAAGTGAGATTTTCAACTGAAACCGTGAATCTTAGCTATTCATTAAACACAAGTCAAAGAAACACACAATGAATCTCTGTCTCCTGGCGATATATTGAGACTGAACATGATTTACAGCATTATTACTGGAATCCAGAGCCTCAGGCTGATGAGGAAATCTTTTCTGTGAACTGATTCAGTTCACTAGTTTGTTTACATAATCAGACAATGATGTAATATTATTAAAAGACCCACTAATGTTGTGAAAAGTGGATGTTGTTCATGTCTGAAGCATATAAAGTGAATAAACTCATCTTCATCAGCTCAGCTTTTCACAGAAACAATGAGAAACCATAAAAACGCTGAATCGAGTGTTCGGTTCACTCCAGCTCATCTCTCTTGGGTCCGAGCCGAACTGATTCCTCGGTTCAGTGACTCTTAGAGAAAGTTCATTCATCACAGGATCATATTTGACTGTCAGACGTCTGAAAGTGAGTTTAATCGAGTGTCTGTAGATCTGAGCTGCTCTAGCCGGGATCTGATTCACAACAATGATTCATCAGCCTGAGGCTCTGGATTCCAGTAATAATGCAGTAAATCATGATCAGTCTCAATATATCGTCAGGAGACAGAGATTCATTGTGTGTTTCTTTGTTGAGAGTTAACAACAGAGTTAACAGCTAACGCTGAATCTCGTCACCTGATTGGCTCCAGAGCCGCTCCAGAAGTGTGTGAACTCCTTGCGGACGCCGGCGAGGACGGAGCTGGTCAGGAGCGTACAGGGAACCAGGTACAGCAGCGCCGGCTGACCCATCTGAGACAACAGCATCACAGCGAAGGTCAGCAGCAGACCCACGGCGTACGCTGCACACACAAACACACACACACACACACACACACCGTTAGAGCACAGTCTCTGCTGCAGGAGGATCATCAGGAGAAGCTCGTACCCACGCTGCAGGAGATGAAGTAGACTCTTCTGGAGTTCCCCATCCACACATCAAACCTGTGACAGTAGGCCACCAGCAGACCTGCACACACACACACACATCATCACGGCTCAGAGCTGCTGGCCCCGCCCCCGGCCCCGCCCCCGGGCAGTGTCTGACCTGGTATGATGATGTCACCGTAGCCCAGGATGGAGAACTGCATCATACACAGATTCTGAGCCAGCGCAGAGAACTGTGGGATACGCATCACCACCGGCAGCTGGACCACACACACACACACACACACACACACACACACACACACAGATATAAATACATCCAGCTATACCTGTATGTACACTGGTGTGAGAACATCTCAGCTGTTTGATCGTTTACATCACTGAAATATGTCAACTATAAGATATTAAGATATTATAAACATCAACATCATGATTTTCTGTAAAGCAAAACATTCATTACACAAAATAAAGTGTTTTAAAAACTATTTTTTCTCCATGAGTAATTCTCATTAAATTCATCATTATAGATTAAAGCAATTCTAATACATTTATAATATAAGCCTATAATTCAGTAATAAAGGCTTTATTTTACCTTGAACAAAATGTAATTTGTTATTTTTTTCTTTTGATTTTGAGATTAAACTGGACTGAAACAACTGAAATGTTCTCAACAGGACTTTATGGAAAAAATATCAAACACTTGATACTTAGTGAGAGTGAGTGTGTGTGTGTATGTGTGAGTGTGTGTGTCTGTATCTGTGTGTGTGTGTGTCTCACTTTCTCGTAGGA